>NC_047084.1:503208473-503508473 GCF_902459505.1 Geotrypetes seraphini | reverse complement strand
TTGAGCTACTTGGACTCTTTTGGTACAATTTGCAATGTGTGTACCCTCCCTAGACCCTGAATCACAGCATGTACCCACCCCAAACTCGGAAATGTGTGTACTCGCCCCAGTCCCAGACCCAGAATTTCGGTGTCCACTTACTCCAGTCTCAAAAAAGTATTGGCAGCCTAGCTCGCCAGGTGGGTTGTTTGAGCCTGTACCCTCCCCCAACTTACCTAGTTTAAAGCCTTCTCTTGTCTTCCCTGAGACAAGGGAGATATATACAGAAAATGTCAGAAAATGTTACTAAAACTAATCAGAGTTTTAGTAATCTTAAGTTCTGTGTTTTATAGATATTTTTAAGAATAGCTACTCGAGCAGTTTGATATAGTGTGTCTCGATTTTCAGAAAGCTTTTGATAAAGTTCCTCATGATAGGCTCCTGAGAAATTTAAAGTATCCTGGTATAGGTGGCAAGGTTCAGTCATGGATTAGGAATTGGTTATCGGATAGAAAACAGAGGGTAGGGTTAAGTGGTCAATTTTCTCAATGGAGGAGAGTAAACAGTGGAGTGCCACAGGGGTCTGTACTGGAACAGGTGCTATTTAACTTATTTATAAATGATCTGGAAATTGGAATGACGAGTGAGGTGATTAAATTTGCAGATGACACTAAACTGTTCAAAGTTGTTAAAACGCATGCAGATTGTGAAAAATTGCAGGCGGACATTAGGAAATTGGAAGACTGGGCGTCCAAATGGCAAGATGAAATTTAATGTGGACAAATGCAAAGTGATGCACATTGGGAAAAATAACCTGAATCACAGTTACCGGATGCTAGGGTCCACCTTGGGAGTTAGTGCCCAAGTAAAGGATATGGGTATTATCATTGACAATAATGATGAAACCTTCCTCCCAATGTGCAGCAGCGGCCAAAAAAGCAAACAGGATGCTAGGAATTATTAAAAAAGGGATGGTTAACAAAACTAAGATATAATGCACCTGTATCGCTTCATGGTGCGACCTCATCTAGAGTATTGCATTCAATTCTGGTCTCCTTATCTCAAGAAAGATATAGTGGCGCTAGAAAAGGTTCAAAGAAGAGCGACCAAGATGATAAAGGGGATGGAACTCCTCGTATGAGGGAAGACTAAAACGGGTAGGGCTCTTCAGCTTGGAAAAGAAACTGCTGAGGGGAGATATAATTGAAGTCTACAAAATCCTGAGTGGAGTAGAACGGGTACAAGTGGATCGATTTTTCACTGCGTCAAAAATTGCAAAGACTAGGGGGCACTCAATGAAGTTACAGGAAAATACTTTTAAAACCAATAGGAGGAAAATTTTTTTCACTCAGAGAATAGTTAAGCTCTGGAATGCATTGCCAGAGGTTGTGGTAAGAGCGGTTAGCATAGCTGATTTTAAGAAAGGTTTGGACAAGTTCCTGGAGGAAAAGTCCATAGTCTGTTATTGAGAAAAACATGGGGGAAGCCACTGCTTGCCCTGAATCAGTAGCATGGAATATTGCTACTCCTTCAGGTTTGGCCTAGTATTAGTGACCTGGATTGGCCACCGCGAGAACAGGATACTGGGCTTGATGGACCATTGGTCTGATCCAGTAAGGCTATTCTTATGTTCTTATTGATTTTTATCATTTTTAGATAAAGGTTTACTTATCACAGAAGGTCTGTGCAATTTTGTACATTTCCAGTTCTGACATTATGTAATGCTCCAGCTCTCTAAGTGTAATACTGACATTTTGACATTAATGCGGTCCTCTTTAAAAATGTTGCCCATTCCTGTGGTAGACTGTTGTAAATCAGATATTAAGTTTATTTTTTTATGAAAAATCTTTTTGTATATTGGGAGAGATGTTTCTCTAGAATTTTGAGTTAACCATGCCAAAGGAGCAAAAAGTACAAGAATATATTATGCTATGGTTATAAATATGGATGAATGCTTTCTTTTTTGTATAAGATTATAAACACACATTGGATAATTACTTAAGTAGCACACTTTTAAAATAATTGTAATCTCTGTGGACAAACAGGGGTAATATATCCTTACTAAGAGTGATGTTAGTCTTGGCGGTTTCTGTACTAGTGAGGAGCCTTCAAGGATAATATCCTGATTCATGTTGGTCACATTTCCTTGCTGTCCTCATAGTTATAGAGAAGCCCCCATTACAGGTGAACAAATTTACTCTGCCCATTGTAACAGGAACTTCGTTTTTAATAACTGGTTTTTAACTCTTGAAATATGTTGGAAAAAAACCAGCCTCAAAATTTGTTAACCTTTTCCTATTGTGTGTCCCGGATGACGGGACATTCCAAAAATGACATAGACAGTAGATAAACAGTCTGTATGGACTAATAAAGAGCCAGGAACACAAAATATTTGAATTTACAGACTTATGACTGATTTAGATTATGTTTACAATAGCCATAAATGATAACGATGAATAATACAAAACTTTGCTAAAATAATTACGATTGGAACCAGCGTAACGTAAAATTTATTACGATAGGAAAAGGTTAAATTAGGAAGTGTTTCATAAGCCAATAGCTTTTTGCCATGAAAGTCATAAACGTGTTTTAGTGAAGCAGTGTTTGCTAATTATTTCTCTTTTCTTTTAAATTGCTATTAGGATTTTTTCTGTGAATTTAGTGAACAATCACCTTGTGTTCTTTCAAGATCTTTGTTACAGGTAAGTCAGATATTTTGTTATAGGTAGAGGATATTGCTCAAAAATATTTATTTTCATTAGGTTCCAATATCTTTTCACTGGATTTTGCTCCCAGAAATTAAGTTTTTATGAAGAACTCATGTTCTATACTTGTGCTGCAGATACTGCCTTTAAAAATAAGGCTAACGTCTTTGTCCAAAGCAGGAATGTGTACCAAAGAGGGAATGACCTTTTCTTCTTCACATAGTGACATTTCCCACAGGAAAGAATGAAAGACAAGAACAACTGTGGATGCGATGTAGTTGATCTCAAAGATTATTGTAATAATTTCTCATTAATACTCCAAATGGTGCAGGTAGTAATGATCGAAACAACACACATCAATGAATATCCGTGCAGACCCAACATGATCCGTGTTTTGGCTGTGAGCGCCTTCTTCAGGGGTCCTAAGGAAATATGTGTCAGTATAAATACATGAATAGAATAAGAAATGGAATGTGAGGAAAGAGGATGAATGTGGATGAATATAAAGAGTGATAGTCAAAAGTTTTGTGAGGTGAAAAGTGTAATAAGATTGACTATAAAGACTGTGCTGTGAGATGATCATTCCAAAGAATTTTGGAAAATGAAATAAAAGTGTAATTGTGAAAATGTTTGAATAAAATAAGTGTATATATTATAAAATATATGTGAGGACATATAAATATAACTGTGCCAGAAAATTAGAAGCCAGTTTGTGATTAAACAAGAAAACATTAACAATAAATGTGGTGAAAGATGATATTGGATAACAAATTTTTCCAAAGTATTTGCTTCTTTAAACTGGTGATTATGATAGACCCCTTCAAAATAAGCACAAATATAATTCCACACTGACTGTATCACATAAGAATTTTGAGAAATACGATGGTATCTTTAATTGACTATATGTTTTAATGCACAACGTTTCTGATATGCTGTGATAGTTTGCCGTGGCTAAAAGTGGTTTCCTGCTGATTTTCATTTGTACTCAGTGTCCAATGCATCTAGTTGCAGTGTCCAACAATAGTCAGCCATCATTGATGAATTCCAGTTTCCCTGATATCTTTTTTCCATAGTGGCAGTGTCCTGGTGAAAACATTTGCCATGTTTGTCGCTGACTGCATCAAATTTGTGGGAAAGAAGTTCAAGTGTGAATGTAGAAAGTGCATCTTCAGTGACATGTTGCATTTCATGGTTTTGTATGCTCTAAGAAGTTTGTCAATCAGTTGAATATAGTTTGGGGAGCTGTAACTGCCAATAAAATTCTCATTGACATCTTTGAATGCTTTCCAGGCAGTTTTCTCTTGCTGGACTAACAGATTCTTGGAAATATTTGTCTTAGGTAAAGAAAACCTTTGCCTTCCTTGTTCATCACTTTTATAAAATTTTTCATCAGTCTAAATTTTATGTGAAGAGGAGTCAAAAATATCATTGTCAGGCCAACAAGTGGTTCATGTACCAAATTTTTTTGTCTTAGAACCAAATTGTTATGGAGTTGCCAGTTCTTTGAATGTAATACAATTCCTTAGCACGGCTGTTCCATTCACGAATAAAAGAACAATACTTGGTATATCCAAGCTGCATTCCAAGTAGCAGAGCTACTTCTTTAAGATCATTTAGATGTTCCAGTTGTACTTTGTGCACTAGATATGCTTTAACAGCAGTTAAATGATTTCATATGTTTCTTTCATGTTTGCAGCATAGCCAGTAGGTATTGACCGGTAGACATTGTCATTGTGTAACAAAACAGCCTTGAAGCTCAACACTGATGAATCAATAAAACGATGCCACTTCTATGGGTACAGAGGATTTCAACCTCTGCAAAGAAATTTGTTAAATCATCTTGGAGGCTTTGAAAGTCAGAAATTTTTGTACCTGGCGAAAGCAACACCATCCCTGCAGGCCGCAAACTCAAAATGTATGTATACAAACTCAAGGAGCCTAAGGAATAAGATGGGGGAATTGGAAGCTATGGCATAAAAAGATAACCTTGACATCATCGGCATCACGGAAACATGGTGGAACGAGGAAAACGTCTGGGACATTGTGTTACCGGGATACAAGCTATACCACAGAGACAGTGGGTCAAAAAGGTGGGGGCATTGCCCTATACGTCAAAGAGGGAATTGAGTCTACCGGAGAGAACACGCTGGAAACGAAAAATAAGGTAGAGTATCTATGGGCCAAAATTCCAGGAACAAATAGAGCGGAAACGAAGATCGGCATCTACTACCGACCCCCAGGGCAGTCCAAAAAAACGGATGGAGAAATGACAGATGACATTAAACGCAACTGCAAGGGAAGCAACGCAGTTATCATGGGCAACTTCAATTATCCGGCGATAGACTGGAACCTAGGCACCTCTGGCTGTGGTAGAGAGACCAAGTTCCTGCAAGCTGTAGGCTGTAGGGCAGAAGATTAAGAAGAGGATAAGCACTGTAAAAACACTGGAGCAAGCATGGTCCCTTTTTAAGGACACGGTCACCGAGGCGCAAAATCTATTATTAATCTTTATTCATTTTTAAAACTCACAATAAGTATAACAAATAATACAATCATTTTATACTTTTACATCACTTAATATATCATCAAATTCTAACTCGCATCAAATATCCTCCCTCCCTTATACCCAACAATTATTCATAAGCAAAAGAAATCATAAAATATTCCTACCCACCCCCACCCCACCCTGGATGTGTATGAACAAAAGGGAAAAAGTTAATATGTATTCTATGCAGTAATTTCAGTCTTTACAGTATCTTGTTAATGGCTCCCAAATAACCTGAAACTTCTTAAAATTTCCTTGCTGCATGGCAATTATCCTTTCCATTTTAAATATGTGACACAAAGAGTTTCACCAAAAGCTATAATTCAGCCTATCCCAATTATTCCAATTATTCGTAATCTGTTGTACGGCAACTCCTGTCATAATGAGTAGAATCTTATTATTATTAGAGGATATTTGGCTTTTAGCCCTCATTGACATAGGATAATGCCACCGGATTATTATTTGACCCCATATTGATTTCCAAAAAGCAAGTATTAACGGACAATAGAATAACAAATGATCTAATGTCCCAGCTTCAAGATGACAGTGCCAGCATCTATTAGATTTAGAGCTGTCTAACTTCTGTAAACAAACCGGGGTCCAAAATGCTCTATGTAACAGAAAAAAACCAAATTTGTCTCATAGATGCAGACCCTGTACAACTCATCCTCCAAGCCCAAATGCGTGGCCATTGAGACGCAGTAATTTGATGCTTGATCTCGATGCTCCAAATGTCCCGAAGACCAGTTTTTGGTTTCTTATTTAAAAATCCAGATATTAATTTATACCACTGTGCGGCCTGATGTCCCAGGAAGTCACCAAGGCGCAAAATCTATATATACCGCATATCAACAAGGGATCCAAGAGGAAAAGAACAAGGAACCGGCGTGGCTCACTGTAGCGGTGAAAGAAGCGATCAGAGACAAGAAGGCTTTGTTTAAGGAATGGGAAAGGTCAAAAATGGATGAAAACTGGAAAAATCACATGCAATATCAAAGCAGGTGCCTTAAGGCGGTGAGAGGGGCCAAAAGAGACTACGAGGAAAAAATAGCCAAGGAGGCGAAAAACTTCAAGCCGTTCTTTCAATATTTTAAGGGGAACGACCTGTGAAGGCAGCGGTGGGGCCGTTGGATGACCATGGAATAATTTTTTTGCGTCTGTATTTACCAAAGAGGATATCCACAACTTACCGGAAGCTGACAGGCTATACGCAGGAAACGAAGATGGGAATCTGACTGAATTGACGGTCAGTCTTGAAGAGGTATGCAGGCAGATTGATAGGCTTAAAAATGATAAATTCCCAGGACCGGATGGCATCCATCCGAGGGTAATCAAGGAACTGAAAGGGGTTATAGCTGAACTGCTTCAACTAATAACCAATCTGTCGATCAAATCGGGAAGGATTCCTGAAGACTGGAAAGTGGCGAATGTTACACCAATCTTCAAGAAAGGTTCAAGGGGAGATCCGGGAAACTACAGACCGGTGAGTCTGACCTCTGTACCGGTAAAGATGGTAGAGGTGCTGATAAAGTACCACATCATTGACCTCCTTGACAGACACAATCTGATGAGGACCAGCCAGAACGACTTCAGTAAAGGAAGATCTTGCTTGACCAACTTGCTGCACTTCTTCAAGGGAGTAAACAGGCATATAGACAAGGATGACCTGTTCGACATTGTATATCTGGATTTTCAGAAGGCATTCGACAAGGTCCCGCATGAACGATTGCTTTGAAAAATTATGAGCCATGGAATCGAGGGTGAAATACGTGGATTAAAAACTGGTTGGCGGATTGGAAGCAGAGAGTGGCGGTAAATGGACAATACTCAGACCGGAAGAGCGTCACAAGTGGAGTGCCTCAGGGTTCGATGCTTGGACCCGTGCTCTTCAACATATTTATAAATGACCTGGAAATTGGAACGAAAAGCAAGGTGATAAAATTTGCAGACGATACGAAGTTATTCACAGTAGTGGAGACACAGAAGGATTGCAAAGACCTGCAATGTGACGTAAACACGCTTAAGAATTGAGCTGCGACATGGCAAATGAGGTTTAATGTGGATAAGTGTAAGGTGATGTATGTCAGTAACAAGAATCTTATACAAGAATACAGGATGTCTGGTGCATGTACTTGGAGAGAACCCCCAGGAAAGAGATTTGGGAGAACTGGTTGGCGAGTCGATGAAGCTGTTCGCGCAATGTGCAGCAGTGGCAAAAAGGGCGAACAGAATGCTAGGAATGATTAAGAAGGGGATCACAAACAGATCGGAGAAGGTTATCATGCTGCTGTACCGGGCCATGGTACGCCCCCACCTGGAATACTGCGTCCAGCATTGGTCGCCGTACTTAACCCTTTCAGGACCATAAGGATCGTAGGCCAATTTTTGTGGTTTTGACGACATTTTTATGGTAAAAAGGGCTTGCAGATGCCAAAAAATTGATTTTTTTTGTGAAATATCATTTTTAAAAAAAAAAAAAAAATCAAACTTCTGGCTTATGGACAGTGTGGCAAGTGAATCTTCTCGTCAATCTGGCAACGACGCTAATGAATGAATGTCGGAACCAGTTTGTTTACATAAAGGCAGTATCATATGGAATCCGTACATATCAAATTTAGAACTGTAGACTTTCCCAATCAAAATTTATAGGATTTTAAAGTTATGGGACAAATATGTCCCTTGGTCCTGAAAGGATTAAAGAAAGACACGGTACTACTCGAAAGGGTCCAGAGAAGAGCAACTAAAATAGTTAAGGGGCTGGAGGAGTGAGAGATTAGAAAAACTGGGCCTCTTCTCCCTTGAAAAGAGGAGACTGAGAGGGGACATGATTGAAACATTCAAGATAATGAAGGGAATAGACTTAATAGATAAAGACAGGTTGTTCACCCTCTTCAAGGTAGGGAGAACGAGAGGGCTCTCTCTAAAGTTAATAATAATAATAATTTGTTTATATACCGCCAAAGCCAAAGTAGTTTAGGCGGTTTACAATAAGAAGAGCCGGACATTCAGCGAAAAGAACAATGAAGTCTTTGAGTACATGAATATTTGTAGGGAGGAGGGGAGACAGAGTAAAGTCACATTGAAGGGGTGGTTTACAATAAGAAGTAGGTCGAGGCGGTTTACAGTAAGAAGGGCTGGAAATTCAGCGGGAGAAGCAGTAAAGTCTTTGATTACATGAAAATTGATAGGGGGAAGGGGAGGCAGAGTAAGGTCACATTGTGTGGAATCTATTACAGTGATACCTTGGATTACAAGCATAATCCGTTCCAGGAGCATGCTCGTAATCCAAAATGCTCGTTTATCAAAGCGAGTTTCCCCATAGGAAATAATGGAAACTCGCTTTGATAGGTTCCCACCCTCCACCCCCCCCCCCCCCCGAGGACAGCAGCATTGCTCCCCCCCCCCCCACGAGAACCGGCATTGCTCTCCCTGAAGGCCCCCACCCCCCTGCGAACTGGCACCCTCCCCCCCCCCCCTGCGATCCGGCACCCCCCGCCGTCATTGGGCACCCCCCTGCCGCCATCAGGCACCCCCCCCCCCCCGCTGCGCCTGAGGTCCCCCAACCCACCCGAACCCTCTTCTTCAGTGTAGCCTCCGCACCGGCACCAGCATGTCCTGCCGGTGCCCGAAGATCTGCTTCCTGTTCTGGGCTTTGAGCATGTGCGCATGCTCAAGGCCTGAGAGTTCACGTTCACATGCTCAAGGCCCAGCACAGGAGGCAGATCTTCGGGCACCGGCAGGACATGCTAGTGCCAGTGCCGGTGCCGGTGCGGAGGCTACACTGAAGTAAGAAGAGGGTTCGGGTGGGTTGGGGGACCTCAGGTCGCGGTGGGGGGTGCCCGATGGCGGCGGGGGGGGGGGTGCCGGACCGTGGGGGGAGGGTGCCGGTTAGCAGGGGGAACGCTCGCAAATTGAGGCGCGCTCGGTTTCCGAGGTGCTGATTTTGCGAATGTTTTGCTCGTCTTGCAAAACACTCGCAAACCGGTGCACTCGTAAACCGAGGTACCACTGTACAAGTAAGTGGGAAGCAGGGAAAGGCTTTAGGAATTCTTGGTCACAAATCGGTTAAATAGGTTGGTTTTAACTAGATTTCTGAAGCTGAGGTAGGATGAGGAGTGCTTGATGATGATGCTTAGCCAGTCATTCTGTTGACATGCTTGGAAGGCAAGAGTTCTGTCAAGGAATCTTTTGTATCAGCAAGTTTTTATTGTACGATGGTTAAACATACGTATTCTGCGTGTAGGCCTGGTGGAGCAATCTAGTTTAAAGTAGGAGACCAGGTATAGAGGGGCCAGACCGATAATGGATTTGAAACAAAAGCAGGCGAATTTGAACAAAACTCTTGCCTCCAGAGGCAGCCAGTGGAGTTTTTGATAGTAGGGGGATAGATTCCGTTCAAACATAAGGAAGTTCTTCTTCACCCAGAGAGTGGTGGAAAACTAGAATGCTCTTCCAGAGGCTGTTATAGGGGAAAACACCCTCCAGGGATTCAAGACAAAGTTAGACAACTTCCTGCTGAACCAGAAAGTACGCAGGTGAGTCTAGACTCAGTCAGGGCTCTGGTCTTTGACCTACGGGCTGCCACGTGAGCGGACTGCTGGGCACGATGGACCACTGTTCTGACCTAGCAGCAGCAATTCTTATGTTCTTGAACCCAATAATTCTGCTTTTGCTTTTGACAAACCTAAATCCCTAACCAGGCCATTTCATTCTGACTGTGTTATAAGATGAGGCTCACCAGACACACATAATTCAAAATCAGGATCAATGTCAGTGCTTGGCTGGTGCATTGCAGATTCTTTGTCAGTTTTTCTGGTGACTTTGGTACTGGACGACTATTACCATGAGGCGCACTGGTCTCATGGCTGAAGGAAGATTAAGAAATTCAATTGATTAATTTTTACCAGAGAAACCAGATACATTTGTTAGACAGAAGTAAGTGTGTCAAGTGATCTTTCTGTTCTCGCCATATCATTGGGATAGCAAATGGCATGGACTTCCAAGTACTTCGGAGCCAAGCTCTAAGATCGACAGCACATCTTTCACAACAAATGTGAGGAGCCCATGGTTTGCCTTGATCACCAATCTTACAACCGAAGTATAGCTCATATGCTTTCTTAACAAGTCGAGTCATGGTATGTCTTTGAGGCTTAAACATGTACTCGCCACAAATGTAGCAGAATGTATCACAGCTGTTGTGACATCAGTGAAACATTTCTGCTGTCACAAATCATCCTTCACAATTAATAATTAACTGGCTTACTGATTAAGTTACTTGCATAGACAATACTATGCCTTTTTTTAACATTCTTTATTCATTTTTATAACTTACAAGTGCATCAGAAAGAACAACATTTTAACTTGGATACAACACTTGAAATTCTGCAATAATCAAATTAATAAAGTTTATCCCCCTCTCTCCCACCCTTATCATTACACATACAAAACACGTATCCAATATATGAAATTCTTTCCTACCAATCCAACTATTAATGAAAGACCAAAAAACTACCCCCCCCCCCATACACTCTTACATTTTTACTATTAAGGGAAAAATGGTATCTATTCATTACAATAATTTGTTAATGGCCCCCAAACATCTTGAAATTTATTAAAATTCCCTTTCTATGTGGCTAATGTTCTTTCCATTTTATATATATGACATAAAGAATTCCACCAGAAACTATAATTCAGTCTATTCCAATTCTTCCAATTACATGTAATCTGTTGTATGGCAACTCCTGTCATAATAAGTAAAAGCTTATTATTTTTTGAAGATATTTGACTCTTAGCCCTCATTGACATGCCAAATAATACAGTATCATACATGCTACCGGATTTTCTAACAAACAATTTATTTGGCCCCGTATTGATTTCCAAAAAGCCAAAATAAATGGACAATAGAATAATAAATGATCTAAAGTCCCTGCTTCAAGATGATAATGCCAACATCTATTAGACTTAGAGCTATCCAATTTTTGTAAACGAACAGGGGTCCAGAATGTTCTATGTAACAGAAAAAAACAAGTTTGTCTCAGAGATGCAGACACTGCACACCTCATCCTCCAAGACCAAATTCGTGGCCATTGAAATGCAGTAATTTCATGCTTAATCTCAATGCTCCAAATGTCCCTAAGACCAGTTTTTGGTTTTTTATTCATGAATCCAGATATCAATTTATACCACTGTGCGGCCTGGTGTCCCAGAAAGTCCACCTGAAAGCATAAGAACTCTAAACTATATTGATTATTAAGATTTTTCCATTCAGGGAACACCACTTGAATGGCCTGCTTCAGTTGCAACCATCTAAAACTTTGTGATTTATCAAGACCAAATTTATGTTGCAACTGTGAAAAGTCAAGCAGCTTACCATTAGATATAACATCATCTAAAATACGTATACCTGCTATCATCCAATACTTCCAGATGATCTTAAATCCGCCAATTTGAATGTTGGAGTTCAGCCATATAGTTTGATTTGTTGATTTATGTATTGGAATAGGTGTTAAATTATTCACATATCTTAAAGTTTTCCATGTATCTACTAATATTCTGGTTTCTTTATATAACCTAGGCATTTTAACACTAAGAACATGGCATAATCGTAGAGGAAACATGAGTCGCTATTCCAACCACAACCAATCTGGGATATTTTCGATGAGCTCTGGGAGGACCCAATACATACCCTGGCACATAATATAGGATTGATGATACCTATAAAAATTGGAAAAATTTACCCCTCCCTCTGTAATTGATTTTTGTAGAGACACTAAAACAATTTTAGCAATTTTACCCAGCCAAATAAATTTTGTTAGAATACTATTTCATTTTTTATAAAAAGACCCCTGAAAAAAACTGGTATCATACCCATTTGAACTCTCTCCCACCAAGACAGATGTAAAGGATTCCATTGCTTGCACATTTCTGTTACCTTCTGTAAAAAAAAAATTTTCATTCACTTTCATTGTTTCTTCCAGTGTATTTTTAATCCAAATGCCTAAATATTTTATTCCATCCTCTTTCCATAGAAAGGGAAATGAATCAAACAAATCTTTTGTACAATGCACATTAAGTGGAAGAACTTCTGATTTACTCCAATTTATCTTATATCCTGAAAATTTTCCAAATTTCTCTATTAATAAGCATGAAATGGTTGTTTCAGGATTTCTCAAATGAAGCAGTATATCATCTGCATAAGCAGAGACCTTGTATTCCCATTCTGAATAAGGAATGCCCTGTATCTCCTTCACTTGCTGAATAGCTAATAACAAGGGTTCTAATGCAATATCAAAAAGCAAAGGAGACAAGGGACAGCCTTGTCTAACCCCCCTCTATAAACTAAAACGTTCCAAAAAATTATTATTAATATACAATCTATCAGCAGGGGAGCTATATAATGTTTGAATCATTTGTATAAATCCTGAACCTATACCGAACCAATCCATGGCTTGATACATAAAGGTCCATTCTACTCGATCAAAGGCCTTCTCTGCATCCAAGGATCTTTCATGGCTTTTGTTAAATATGATAATAACTCCTTCAAAAATTTCTTGTGCACCACAATATATATAGGCTGCTGCTCGAGCCACAGTTCTTTACATCTCATTCACAAAGTTTCTGATAACTTTAATAATAAAAGAATATTATTATGGAACTCAAGCACTCACAGTTGTACTGCCATTAGAACACTTCTCGGCATATAACTTTAATGTGAGCTATCATCGGTCCTTTTTATTCTTTTATTAATCTCTTTAAATTTTACTTTTACTGTAATTATTTGCTACAACTGTTTACTACAAGAATCTTCTTATGTCATTATTGTAATAGTACTTAGCTTGTGAGTAGATTTACTACACAGCCATCTAGAAATGGTGAGTGGGAAGGGAATAACTTTATTTATTTGATGTTATACTAGAAAGAAATTCAAGTGAATAAAGAATTTAAAAAAATAAATAAATAAATTTCTTGTTCCAAATTGGTAAATTGTCTTTTGACCTGTTTCCTAGTATATGCCGAAAATGAAATAATTTGTCCTCTCATGGTTGTCTTAAAAGCATCCCATAAGGTTTCCATAGAGATTTCTTCTGTGGTATTAATTTGGAAATATTCATTCATTTTTAATTGAAAATCATCACAAAATTTTAGATCTGCAAGCAATGAAATATCAAATCTCCATACAGGTCTACTATTATCCTGATCAACAGTTTTAAATTCAACCCACACCCCACCATGATCAGACAAAATAATTGGATCTATGGAGGCTTGTGTTGTCTGTTGAACTAGTTGGTCTGAAACAAAAATGTAATCTATTCTTGAAAAGGATTTGTGAACATGGGAACAAAAAGAAAATTCCCGCCCACCAAAATGAAGTATTCGCCATATATCTTTCAAGTCACAAGACTGCAAAATTATCTAGTCCTAATGATTTCATAATTTTACTAGGTTTTTTTATCCATCAAAGGATCCATAACAGCGTTAAAATCCCCAGCCACTACTAAATTAGAAGCAAGCCGGTGGTAGTACCAACTGTTGTAGAGTCTTGGGACCAACAGGTGGGGGTACCACGGGGTTTTGCTCAATAGATGGATACTTCAGAGAGGGAGGGTTCGTCTTGAGTAGACTAGTGGGAGGGAGGGTTATTGTGTGGGCAGACTTGTTGGGCCATCGGCCCTTTTCTGCCGTCAAACTCTGCTTCTATGTTTGAAGAACTCAATTTGATTCGAATTAGGGGCATATACATTAAAAAGCGCCACCGTAGTATTTCCCATGCTCATATCTATATGTAACCATCTTCCTAAAGGATCTGAATCATTCAATTTGAACATTGCGGTACATTTCTTATTTACTAATATAGCTACTCCAGCCTTCTTTCCTACAGCAGGGGCAAAAAACAATGCTTTACCCAACCCCCCTCTAATTTTGAAGATTCTATGGCCGACAAATGTGTTTCTTGGATATAACAAATATCTACATTCTGTTGTTTTAAAAATAAGAGCGTTTTTTCCGTTTAATCGGATGGTTGAGGCCATTAACATTTAATGAAACTATTTTAAAATCCATTATATGATTTACCTATCAAGCATATAATCATCCAATAATTTTTTCCCTAGATACACATTTTCCCCAAATTTAAAACCTGGAATAAAACCCCTCATCCCCCTTAATCCCTTCTTCCCATATCCCCAAACCTCCCTTGCCCCCCCCTCCCCAAATTAAAAGTGATAACTTGGTAACGCACATGTAAAATCAGGTGACGAAAAACTCCTTACAGGCAAAAATAAAAACCCTTTCATTTAATTACAATAAGCTATCCAATTCCTATAATGTTAATTTTAAACACATCTATTTCTTTCAATATATTAATTCTTGAATTATTACAAAATTAAAACATCTTTTAAATTCCACATCTTCAACAAATGAATTAAAGATGATATAATACTATGCAACAAATGCAATAAAGATTATATAATACTATGCTTCTGATTATTAAATTCAAAATATGAATTTGCTATTTTTCCCTTAAAATATCTAATATGTAAAATTTTCACATTTAACTTAACTACTCATGTTATTATGCATATTTATATCCTTCCAATTTCCCTTACTATGCAATTTATAATGACTAAATTTCCTAACAAAAATTAACTAATTCAATCCTGCATACATCCATATATCTATCCTAGTCATTCTTAAGGACCTTATCCCAATAAAAATCACATTTATAAATTTAAATATTCCCTGTGAAATAGATCTACCTCATTCCATTCCTTTGAAACAATAAAATTAAATTCAATCCATTATAAAATTATTTCTAATGATTTTCTCAAGAGAAACCATCAATTAATGAGTTTAAATCATTAAAATAAACAAAAAGTTCAAAAATTAGCATTACTATATTGAATGTTTATATAACTTACCCCATAAAAATAAATTCTACCCAGTTAATAATTGTATTAGTCCCATTCATAAAACCTAAATTGTTAAAATAAATAAATGAATAAATAGGTGATTATTCAAACCTAATAATTATTCTTCTTTCTAATCTATATATACTTTAGAAGAAATTTTATTTATTTAAACTTAGGTATAACTTCATTTTAAATATTCAATCCACTATTTTATGTATAATCATACAATTAATATATGTAACTATATATTTTGAAAAAGATTTCCTTAATGTATATTTGAAATTTTTCTACATATCTTTTATCCATCCCCACAATCTTAGAAGTTATCTCGCAATTTATTATCATTAACTTCCATGTTGATACAAAGTATCTAAAACATCACAATTTTTAAAGAAAAACTTCTATAATACTATACATATATACTATACATCTAATAATTTGCATATATTTGTTTCCACATAAAGCTTAAGCAAAAGATTATTTTGATCCTGGAAGTAAAGATTTTCTAGGCGAGACAATGGTATCAGAAAACCATGGTTTGAGCACTATCAGGGAGCAAACCAGTTCCTCCTATCTGAAGAATGTCTATTTCCTTTTCAAGAATATCTGTCAGATAAAGAATTCTTACAGATAAAGTTATTTGGGCAGAAACCAGAATCATATGGTAAATGTTATCTTCAATTGTTAATATCGTGCATGCATATTTTCCTATGTTGATAGCAGCATTAATAAATCACTGTCATTCGCTATCAAACCATTAATATTTAGCACAATATTTCTCTACACAAGGATCTGTAGCCTTTTTCTTCCAGTGTCAAAAGCCCAAATATCACTTTAATCCAAGAGCCTTAAAGGGTTTAATCTCCTTAGAAAAGAAGTGATAAACTAACTTAATGGTATAAGCTCTTTTCTTGAACCTAACGAATCTGCCATTCTAAAAAGAATTGCTGATCCATTATGTCTCGCATCAGAAACCGTTAATTGTGAAGTTTAAATTGACTTCCACAACCTTTTCCCTAAAAGCTGATTTTTATTGTAAAATATCAGGATCGACAAGATCAGAGTTAAATATTGCTATGTTAAACGAAATAAACATCACTCCATATATATTTGACCATCTGAAGAAAAGCTTCCTTTTTTTCTTATTTTCCTTTTTTCTTTTTTTTCCTTTTTCAAGAAGATATCGGCTGTTCATTTTGGTTAAGAAACTCTTACAATTTTTCTGGGTCATCAAAATTTAATGTTTTATTAGCATATGTAACCCGCATTGTTGCAGGATATAATAACACGTACTTGGCTTCGAGATTTCTTAACTGTGGACGTAACTCCAAAAACTTCTTCCTCTTATATGCAGTAGCCCTTTCGAAATCGGGTACAATATGGATCCTAGACTCTTGGCATTTTAGGTTTTTCTTTTCTTTTGCCAAGCGAAACACCTCCATAACTTGTTGGTATCTCAATAATTTAAAAATTAATGGACGTGGCCCCGCTTGACTGCTGGTTTTCCGTGTAGGGATCCTGTGCGCCCTTTCAAATTCCAAGGGAAATTTAGATTTATGAGGCAAAATTTTCGGTCAGAAGTTTTCCAACCCCTTCCGGTAAACCAATTATTCTTAAATTGCTCCTCCTTTCTCGGTTGGCACAATCTTCAAGGTCTCTCGTCAGTGTTTCAATTTTCTTATGATCCATTTTAAATTGAATCGCTTACATAAGAACATAAGCAGTGCCTCCGCCGGGTCAGACCATAGGTCCATCCTGCCCAGCAGTCCGCTCCCGCGGCGGCCCAAACAGGTCACGACCTGTCTGAATCACTAGAAGGGGCCCCCTTGCCACCTTGGTTTCCCATTGAGTCCTATCTTCCCATCGAAGTCCTAACCCTTCGGTCTTGCACATGCACGAGCTGGTTGGGTTTCTATACTTATTACCTGGTTAGCTTTCTATACCTATGTTACATCCAAGCACCTCTCTCAGTATCCCACGATCCCTTTATCCTTCAGGAATCCGTCCAATCCCTGTTTGAATCCCTGTACCGTACTCTGCCTGATCACTTCCTCCAGTAGCGCATTCCAGGTGTCTACGACCCTTTGGGTGAAAAAAAACTTCCTTGCATTTGTTTTGAACCTATCTCCCTTCAGTTTCTCCGAATGCCCCCTCGTACCTGTTGTCCCTTTCAGCCTGAAGAATCTTTCCCTATCCACCCTCTCTATGCCCCTCATGATCCTGTAGGTCTCTATCATATCTCCCCTGAGCCTCCTCTTTTCCAGAGAGAAGAGCCCCAGCCTATCCAACCTCTCAGCGTATGGGCAGTGTTCCAGCCCTCTTACCAGTTTCGTTGCTCTCCTTTGTACTCTCTCAAGTACCGCCATGTCCTTCTTGAGGTACGGCGACCAATATTGAACGCAGTATTCCAGATGTGGACGCACCATCGCTCGATACAATGGCATGATGACTTCACGCGTCCTGTTTGTTATGCCCCTCTTTATGATGCCCAGCATCCTGTTGGCTTTTTTCGAGGCTGCTGCGCACTGCGCAGATGGCTTCAGTGATGCATCCACCAGCACACCCAAGTCTCTCTCTAGACTGCTGTCTCCCAGCAATCCCCCCCCCCCCAATTTGTAGTTGAACAACGGGTTTTTTTCCCCTATATGCATGACCTTGCATTTTTCCACGTTAAAGCGCATTTGCCATTTGTTTGCCCAGTCTTCCAGCTTGTCCAGGTCCTCACACTCCTCCCTGGATCTAACTCTGCCGCACAGTTTGGTATCGTCTGCAAATTTTATAACCTCGCACTTTGCCTCCTTTTCCAGGTCATTGATAAATACGTTGAAGAGTAACGGCCCCAGCACCGATCCCTGTGGCACACTGCTCGTGACTCCCTGCCAGTCAGAATATTGTCCCTTTACTCCAACCCTCTGCAGTCTACCCGACAACCAGTGCTTGATCCATCTGTGCACATCCCCTCCCACCCCGTGGTTCCACAGCTTCCCAAGCAGCCTTTCATGTGGCACCTTGTCGAAAGCCTTTTGAAAATCGAGGTAAATGATGTCTATGGGTTCCCCATTGTCCACCTGGCTGCTTATTCCCTCAAAGAAGTACAAAAGGTTCGTTAAGCATGACCTTCCCTTACAGAATCCGTGCTGGCTTGTTCTCAGTAGGCCATTTCTCTCGATGTGCTCGCAAATACCATCCTTGATCATAGCTTCCACCATCTTCCCTGTAATTGAAGTCAGGCTCACCGGCCTGTAGTTCCCGGGGTCACCCCTCGATCCCTTCTTGATGATAGGTGTGACATTCGCCAGTTTCCAGTCCTCTGGTACCTCTCCAGTTTTCAAGGATAGGTTGCAAACATGCTGGATTGTGCCCGCTATTTCTTGTTTTAGTTCCTTCAGAACCCTTGGGTGGATCCCGTCTGGGCCCGGCGATTTGCCGCATTTTAACCTGTCTATCTGTTTGAGGACATCCTCCTTACCTACCTCTATGTGTTCCAATTTTTCAGCCTGTTCCCCACTTATGAGCTCCTCTGAATCCGGTATGTTAGATGTGTCTTCTCTCGTGAAAACCGACGAGAAGAACGTGTTCAACCTCTCAGCTATCTCTTTATCCTCCTTAATCACTCCCTTCCTATCCCCATCATCCAACGGCCCCACCTCCTCTCTCGCTGGTCGCTTCCCCTTTACGTAACTGAAGAATGCCTTGAAGTTCTTCGCCTCCCTGGCCAGCCCCTCTTCGTAGTTCCCTTTTGCTTTTCTAACCTCCCGGTGGCATTCCTTTTGGCTTTTCCTGTGCGCCTGGTGATTTTCCTCCGTTGGGTCCTTTTTCCATCTCCGGAAGGATGCTTTTTTGTCATTTATTGCCCTCTTTGCCTCTGTTGAGATCCAAACCGGGTCCTTTGATCGCTTGTTCTTGCCGCCTTTCCTGAAACTGGGGACGTACATTCTTTGAGCTTCCTGCAGGGTGTCCCTGAATAGGGTCCAGGCGCTTCCTACAGTCTCCATCCTAAGGATGTTTCTGAGCTTCCTCCCCACCATTTCTCTCATAGCAGCATAGTTCCCTTTCCTGAAGTTGAGCGCAGTTGTTGCAGTCCTCCTTACTGTGGGTGTCCCCCTTTCTAATGTGAATCTGATCGCATTGTGGTCACTGTTGCCTAGTGGTCCTCCCACTTCTACCCCTCTTGCAGGCCCCCCTAATCCATTTAGGATGAGGTCAAGAGTAGCACTCCCTCGCGTCGGTTCCCTGACTAGTTGCTCCATGAAGCAGTCCCTCAAAGCTTCTACAAATCCTGTTTCCCTAGCGCAGTTGGAGTGACCCGTACTCCAGTCAATCCCCGGGTAGTTGAAGTCCCCCATCACTGTTACACTTCTGCCTCTGTCACCTCAGTCCGTTTCTCCAATTGATCTACTTTAATGTCGACAAGCTGGATACGTTTAGTGAGGATAGCGACTTTCTCTATAACTTCCTTTAACTTCAAAGCGTTGTCAGACACTATTTCTTTGATTTGACGAAGTTCCATTAAAATGTCTCTATTTTCGTCCTTTGACGGAGTTGCTGGCTCCGGTTTAGATCTTTTCACACTTCCTGATCCTGTACTGCTTGAATCACCTTTCATTTGCTTACTCGATGCCATATTTCAACAAGATCTTTCAGTTAAAAAAAAAAAAAATTAACTTTTTATGACTGTTATTACGGAGCCTATCCCTCACCTGACCATTGAGATGCATCTCCAAGCCATGCCCTCTTGAAGTATGCCTTGAAGTATCAAAATATACTCGAACTGACACACGTAATGAAGATGATCCTTGTATGCAAACTGCTTTTATATAGCCTTTTCAGACAGCATCCATCAACCAGGCATGCCCAGACTGCATCATTTCCATGGACATTATGCTGAAAGTATTAAAAGAAATTGTAAAAAAGTACTTTTTTTGTTAAAACGGTATGTGATATGTAATTTTAAACATTATTTTCGTGATCAGCAGCCAAAAATCTGTAAGATACACCCGAAAGTGTTGAAGAAGCAAAAATTTTGTTGTCCAGTGTAATGAATAGAAATAAAAGATTATAAGAATATAAGAATTGCCGCTGCTGGGTCAGACCAGTTGTCCATTGTGCCCAGCAGTCCGCTCACGCGGCGGCCCTTAGGTCAAAGACCAGTGCCCTAACTGAGACTAGCCTTACCTGTGTACGTTCTGGTTCAGCAGGAACTTATCTAACTTCATCTTGAATCCCTGGAGGGTGTTTTCCCCTATAACAGCCTCTGGAAGAGCGTTCCAGTTTTCCACCACTCTCTGGGTGAAGAAGAACTTCCTTACATTTGTACGGAATCTATCCCCTTTTAACTTTAGAGAGTGCCCTTTTGTTCTCCCTACCTTGGAGAGGGTGAACAACCTGTCTTTATCTACCAAATCTATTCCCTTCATTATCTTGAATGTTTCGATCAAGTCTCCTCTTTTCAAGGGAGGAGAGGCCCAGTTTCTCTAATCTCTCACTGTACGACAACTCCTTCAGCCCCTTAACCATTTTAGTCGCTCTTCTTTGCACCCTTTCGAGCAGTATTGTGTCCTTCTTCAAGTACAGCGACCAGTGCTGGACACAGTATTCCAGCTGGGGGCATACCATGGCCCGGTACAGCGGCAAGATAATCTTCTCCAATCTGTAGGAGTGTTTCCTTCTTTACACCTGAAGGTTAGACCTCTATGATGTCACTAAGCCTGAACTATATTTCCAGCATGAACCATTGTCTGCAAGAAGACAAAGATGAAAACATCTTTGCTGTTTATGCCTGCTGATGCATTCTGGGTATGTACTAGAACTGTATTCTAGTCAAGGACATTCGACTATGCCTACATGCTCAGTCTGTGTGAATCTTGGGGGAGGCTTTGCTCTAGGGCTGTTCTTATATTTGAAGGCGCCTCTGTTTCGTAGCCTGCACGGGACTTTACACAGAAAGGCTATTGATCCAAGTTCTGTTTCTGGATTGGTCCTGAGAGGTCATCTGACTAAACCTTAGGAGAAGGTGCCTAATTAGGATTATTCTCTGCTGAGGTGTAAGGAAGCTTGCATCTTAACATTGGATTCTCTGCACATCTTCCATAATAATTAAGGCCTGAAAAGTACCTCTTGTGATTAGCTCTCTTCCAGGGAGTGAAGGAACAGGACTTTTATCCAGACCTGGTATTCATATCACATAAGGGAACTGTTGCTGACAACCTAATTTACCGCTGTTCCAGTGACTGACGGACTTTTATTCCTGATCAAGAGAATTCATATCCTCCGCGCTGAGAAGAAGACGACTTCCATCTCCCTGATTCTGTGCCAAGGCCTAATCTGATGGTGAGAAAAAGGAAATTATCTATATTTTCAGCTGGGATTAAATAAGAGAATTCTATTGTTTATGGGACAAGGAAAGTGAAGTTCCTGGGGTGATAAGCTATTTTTTAGATTGCTGCTAATCAGGAATTATTATAAGGAATTATCTAGTGTGTGTAAGAATTAGTTATTCATTTATCTAGCAAGTGTTGTGTGATAATTATGTACTGTGTTTCATTTATGTATTCGGATATTTTGTGAACAATAATTAGTTATTTGCTGCTAGCTTATGAATTATATTTTTCTATTTCTATAATAAAATATTTCATATAGTCTTGGTCTCTGTTTCATATAAGTAGGCAAAGATTGCTGAATCAGGAAAGGTGTTTATGATTTCCCTAGCAACTAAGATATGCACGTAACTTTGTTATACCCATAAATCTACCTGTTTGTGATCCCCTTCTTAATCATTCCTAGCATCCTGTTCACCCTTTTCGCCGCCGCTACACATTGCACAGACGGCTTCATCAACTTGTCAACTAGTACTCCCAAATCTCTTTCCTGGGTGTTCTCTCCAAGTACATGCACCGAACATCCTGTATTCGTGTATAAGATTTTTGTTACTGACGTGCATCACCTTACACTTATCCACATGATATGAAAGAGTGAAATAGAGCTCTGCCCTTTTGTTAGAGGGGGGTAATTTGGTGTGGGCCTAAGGTCAGCCACTACCCTGTCGTCTTCAGTGGGGTTGATGGGCCCAATACCTTAGGAAGGACCTCTCTTCCTGTGTTACCCTTAGTATATTTCCTCCTACCTACTTGTGTTTCTTTATCACAATATAGAAATCTTTATTTCTATACTTCCAAGTGGATTAATACAGCAACTGCAGTACATTATCCTATTTAGTAAATAGTGAAGCAATGAATTTATTTAAGCTTTTACCATGGTCTTGTCCTCTGTACCCCTTAACACCTTGGATGCCTAGTTGGTTGAATTTCCAGTTACTGCAATGAATATTGAGTCGTGGCGCATGGCGCGTGGCGCGTGGCTCGTGGTGGCCAGCGTGCTGTTTATGGTACGATGCAATGGAGGTCAGAAGCATGATAGTGCAGTATTTTTGTAGTTTTTCGTATGATTCTGGGTAATTCTAGTTAGACAAACATCTGTGTTAGTTAAGGACCACGCCCAAATAGAAGCGTACGAAAAATAGGTGAATAAAACATTTAAAAATAATGTAGCTAAGGCCAGAAGAAAAAACATACTAAGGATTAATATAAGGGAAAGCATAATAATATCTGTGTATGTACTTTGCTGTTGAGCCAAATCATGGTGGAAATCAGGATTACATGGAATCCATTTTAGGTTCTTTGTATGTACTATGACTGTCCTGTCTTAGGCCAGCATCTTGTGCCAGTGAATAGTTTCTGTTCTTTGTTCAGCTTCCCGCCTTTAGCCTCGTGGTTCTAATTGAAAACAGATGTGCTTAGACCAGTTAGAAAAAGCATATTAGATTCCATATTCCAAACTGAGATATAAAATGTATAAAGTATGAATGGCCAAGATATGAATGAAATTATGAATGTTTGGGGCCCATGGATGTGATATGTGGAAATATAAATGGTTTTATAAGCATAAACATTAAGAAAAACTCTTGAGCACAACATCTGGAAATAATTAGTCAGTCTCCAGCATAGGAAGGGGGGGCATTGGAAGCCCATGCTTATCACTGTGTGTAACATGAAGCTGTCAGCTTTCCTCTTCCAGACTAAAGTTACTGTCAATTTAGGGAGAGGTTGAGAATTTATCAGCACCATGTTAATAATTATAGATTCTCTTGAATGTTATAATGTTAATTCAGAAATCAAAAGTAATTTTCTGAAAACTTTGTATAACTTTTAAACATGGAGGAATGTTTCTTTGTCTAAACTTTAAGACCACCCAGAGAAATGTTATCGGTCGTCAAACTTGATGATGTCACTAAACCAAAAGTTATATAATAGACTGTAATGAGATAGAAAGACGAGACCATTGTGAGAAGGCCAGTCTTTGGCCACGATGATGATCTCCCATGAGCGCAACGTAAGCAATTATGCTATTCTTTTGATCTAATAATGGGAAAATAGAACCAATAATTCAATAAATCCTGGTTATAATTTTAAAACCTTGCGCTGGTGTCATTTTGCATGTAGAATTATTTTCATACCTGAAGCTTTCACAAATGGCGTCAATGCCCCATGCTCAATATGCATGAGGCAGATTTGCAAATTGTGAAAGTATAGCATACCTGTCTAATTATATGCATATTTATTCTGATGATACTGAAAACTTGAATTGCTGTGTACTTCAGGAGAGGGTTGAGAAGCACTAATTTAGTGCTCTCTTATATCCTTTATGCTTTGAGTGTTCCTTGGCAAAGGAGTTTTTCCTCTATAGCAAGTAGCATCTTTTCAAATTCCCTTTTCGTTGGCCTTATTAATGTTTACATCTAACTTGGTTATGCTCTTTTCTGCTTTCTTCATTGTAATCTGTTATCCACTTTTTTAATTATCTTTGGACTTAAATAGCCTTTTTCACTGCACTATTTAGCCATGCTGGTTATCTTTCAACCTTTTCTAATATGTTACAACTGGCAGAATTCTGCACATGTGAAATAGCGGTTCACATAAACAGTCTGATCTAAGCTGGCACAAGAAGATGAAATGACATGCTGTGCAGCAGTTAATTTCCTCCTCTACACTGAATTCTGTGTGTCCTTAGGGAGTGAGGAATTCTGCACTCACAGGATTTCGCCAGGAGTATCGTGGGATACATTTGGTCTGGATATCTGTGATTACATTTTTAAATAATGTCTGTTTTTTGTAAACTTCTAAATTTTGTATCTGTTATTTTTAGTATCTTTCTAATGAATGTCCTCATTTATATCATATCTTCTTTAAAGTTAAATGCTGCTTTAGTTTTTCTTAAAGGAAGGGGGGCCCTTTTACTAAAGCTTAGAGCATGTTAATGGAATTGGTGCACCCCAAATGCTAAGAAACCTATTTATACCTTTAGGTTTCTTAGAGCTTACTGCATTTATCACACTCATGTGAAGCTCTTGTTAAAGGGCCACTAAGTGATTACTTCATATTTAATTTCATTGTGCTAATTATTACCAAACAGCCCCACCCACCATTACATGCTGCACCAGATCTTGCATTTCAGTGAGGACCACCTTGTCTATTCTAAGGGCTAGATTCACTAAGGGATCGGATCCGATCCATGGCCAGGGGGCTGATTCATGAAGTGCCCTCATGCAAACGAGGGCAATCATAATCACACCCCCAACCAACCGCACAGATCGCCTGAGAGTGATCTCGACGCACCCGCAGACCATCTACTTGCCTGTAAATGGTCTGCGCATGCGTTTGCTGTCCGTGGTTTTTTTGTTTTAACTTTTTTACTCGTGAGCTCGGGCTTGCGCTGCAGGGAAGGGCGGCAAGCAAAAGAGTCGGGGCAGAGAGCCAGCAAAAGTTGGGGCAGAGAGCAGGGTTTTTGCTCAAGCGATTGGTCCTCACCAGTCGCTTGTTTTTTGATCAGCCAGCCCAGTTGGTGTTCCTTAAATTGTTTAGTGAATCACTGCCTTCCTGTATTTGCATGCCATTTCCCTCATGTGCATGCGCGATTCGGATCAGAGGTTGATTGGCATCAAGGTTAGTGAATCGGGTCGGGGAACAATCGGGTCGCAAAGCGGTCGGGACACGATTGGTGTCCTTAGTGAATCTAGCCTTAAGACCAGCAGCATTTGACTTGGTGGACCACAACATCCTACTACAAATATTAGATACAATAGGAATCACAGACAAAGTACACACATGGTTTCAAGGATTCCTACAATCCAGAACTTACAGAGTAAAGTTGAAAATTGAAAAATCAAAACCATGGTCCAACCCCTGCGGCGTACCCCAAGGATCTCCACTACCCCCAACTCTCTTCAATCTCTACATTGCATCCCTTGGCACCTGCCTGGACAAATTAGGCTTAACCTCCTATAGCTATGCAGACGACATCACCGTTCTCCTTCCTTTTGACCAACCAACGTCCTCCATGACAGGCACACTACACAGGACACTTGAAATAGTAGCAACATGGATGAATAATCACAAACTGAAACTGAACCCAGACAAGACAAAATTCATTCTCTAAAATAATAAAACCCCAACTATAACAAACTTAGTAATAAACTCAATCACATACCCCATACAACCCACTCTAAAACTTCTAGGAATGACAATAGATAGATGCTGTACCATGCAACCACAAATCAAGAAAACAATACAAAAATCATTTGCAGTCATGAGAAACTTAAGGCAAGTTCGAAAATTCTTAGAACACAATTCCAACCCTTGGTCCAGTCCCTAGTCCTAGGTCTTCTAGACTACTGCAACATACTCTGTCTCCCATGCCCCACAACCAAGATAAAACAACTACAAACAGTTCAAAACACTGCGCTAAGACTTATCTATTCACTGAGAAAATACGACCACATCACGGCGGCTTGATTCACACTGTCTCCCAATACAAGTAAGAGTACAATTCAAATTCTACTGCCTACTATTTAAAACCATAAACGGAGATAGCCCAGCCCACCTAAACAACCGCCTAATCCAAACTACCTCAACCAGACACAGGGAAACTCGCAAACCATACACGCATCCCCCAATGAGAGGCGTCAAAAGAAAAAAAACTGTATGATGGCCTTCCAGCCACACAAGCAGCAAAACTAGACTACCAACTCTCCAATTTAATGACAACGACTCCAGACTACAAATTGTCCAGAAAAGAAATAAAAACCATCCTATTCAAGACATCATTGAAGACAAACTAACACCGCAAGACTCATCCCAATTCTTGGAAGTAACTCGCTCTACTCTTCAATCCCTCTGGAAATGGCCAGATAACTTATTTTGTAATCCGCCTTGAACAGCAAGGTATTGGTGGAATAGAAATCACTAATGTAATGTAATTCCATCAAGCATTTACTTATGGCTGCTAGAAACTTCACCTTCTTGTTGTGTTCTTATTTGATAGACTGGTCTGGGTGTTAGGAGATAATGAGGATTTTTTTTTTCTTCTTTTAAGACTACTTTTCTGGTGGATAACAAGAAAGTGTTTGGGACACACCTAATGCAGGACATGGTGAAAGACGCATTAAGATCTTTTGTTAGTCCTCCAGTTTTATCTCCTAAGTAAGTTTTAAAAGTTGTAGACAAATAAGTCTCTTGTTTAGAACAGCCAAAGCTTCAGTTGCTGTTACTCTATACTTTTTCTTACAGATGCTGTCTATATAATAATCACCAGGCTAAAGACTACATTGATTCCTTTGTGAGCCACTGTATTCGGGTAAACAGCTACTCTCTTCAGAATAGCACAGTTTTTAAATGTTTATAAATAACATTTGGTCCCCTTTCAATGAAAACTAATTTCTGGTTGCATGTATTTTGTAGCTCATTGTTTCCATTTATAAGCAGGATGAGTCACTCAGACAAATGAAGTGGTGTATCTGACAGCAATCTCTATAATAAAACCCTAAGCCGTGCATGCGCACTTCCACTTGCGTGTTCCGTATGTCCGTGGCCTGAAGAAGTGCACATGCGCGACTACAACTGCCCCACACTCGCGGCCCTGTGGGGCAGTGGCAGCAACTGAGTGGTGAAGAGCAGCCCCGCTCCGCCCGTTGACCCTCCACAAACCTCCGGGCTCCTGCAACGTAGGCAGCACTATAAACACGCTGCTTCACGCCCTTCTACTGCCGATTTCCTCTGCCGCGTCTCTGATGACATCATCGGAGACGGATGCGGGAGAGGAATTCTACAGTAAAAGGCCGTGAAGCAGCTTGTTTAAAGTGCTGCCTACGCGGCTGGAGCCCAAAGGTTTGTCGGCGGTGGGAGGGTCAGGAGCAGGGCCAGATCGAGTAGAACAACGGCAGTAAAAGAAGGGGGAGGGACCGAACGGAGCAGGCCAGATCGCGGTAAGAGAAGGGAAAGTGGGGGGGGGGGGGGGAAATGCTGCTACTGCTATACAGGGACTTGGAGGGAAAGGGAAATACCGCTGCTGCTTCTGCACAGGAAAGGGGGGGATAGGAGGGAAATGCTGTTGCTGCTGCATAGGGAAGTGGGATGGAAATGCTGCTGCACAGGGAAATGGGGAAAAATGACAGACAGCGGGAGGGAGACAGAAAGAAAGAAAGACACAGGGGCAAGGAGAGGGACAGAAAGACAGACAGAGAAAGGGGGCCAGGGAGAGAGAGAGAGTCAGTGGGAGGGAGGCAGGCAGACATATATTCTAGCACCCGTTAATGTAACGGGCTTAATGTCTAGATAATAAAACCCTAAGCGGCGCATGCACACTCCTACCTTCCGTGGCCGGAAGGAGTGCGCATGCGCGCCTACAACTGCCCCATACTCGCGAAGGGAGAAGATACAGAAACAAAGAAAGACTGACAGACAGTCAGGGAGAGAGACAGTAAGACAGGGGGCCAGGAAAGAGACAGAGACACACAGGGGGACAGAGACAGAAAGAAAGGGGGGCAGGGAGAGAGATAAAAAACATAAAGTAAGAAAGAAAGAAACGCCTCAGCGACCCCTTTGTGCTAAAAGTCTACACATCTATTCTAGCACCCGTTAATGCAGCGGTCTCAAACATGCGGGCCGCATGTGGCTCTCCAGGTTTTATTTGCGGCCCGCAGTCTGGAGGCGATCATTCTCTTCCTTTTGGAGCAGCAGCCGGCTCGTTTGTTCAAAGACGCGGGTTGGTGGCTCCTTGCACTATCCACTCCTGCATTGGAAGCCTCTCTGATGTCACAACATCAGAGAGGCTTCAGACGCAGGCACGGATCTCGCAAGGAGCCGCCACCCGCGGCTTTGAACGAACGAGCCGGCCAGACACGCTGCTGCTCCAGTGGCATACCAAGGGGGGGGGGGGCGGTCCACTGTTCTCCCTAGAGTGCGGCTCGCGGCTCGTCTAGAGCAGTGGTGCCCAACCTGCTTCCCTTCCCTCCCTGCTGCCATCGGGGATCAGGCCGGCACCGTGTTCTTTGATCTCCCTGCTTCTCTTCCCTGCGGGGCCGACCAACTCTCACGGCCCGATGTCAGTTCTGACGTCGAGAGGATGTTCTGGCTAGCCAATCGCTGCCTGGCTGCCCGGAACGTCCTTTCCGACGTTAGAATTGACGTCGGGCAGCGAGAGTTGGTCGGCCCCGTGTAGAAGAGAAGCAGGGAGATCACGGCCTATTCCCGTTAGCGGCAGCGGCCTATTCCGCAGCGGCGGTGGCATGGGGGAGGGCAGGAAGGAAGGAAGAAAGAAGGAAGGTGGGGTGGGGACAGGGAGCCAGAAAAAAAAGCAAAAAATGGGGCACGAAGGAAGGAAGAAAGAAAGAAGGAGAGGGGACAGGGAACCAGAAACAAAGCAAAAAAATGGGGCACGGAATCAGAGAAAGACAGACATAGAGAAAGAAATAAAAAGTTGGGGGAGGGAATGAGGTCTGGAGGAGAGGAAGCATACAGGAGGCTGAAAGAAGGGAAGAAGTATTGGATGCACAGTCAGAAGAATAAAGTGCAACCAGAGACTGATGAAATAACCAAACAAAGGTAGGAAAATGATTTTATTTTCAATTTAGTAATTGAAATGTGCCAGTTTTGAAAAAGAAAAATATTGAACTTTAAATGTGAGTGCTGCAGAAAAAAAGTTAATGTCTTATTAAAGAAATGACAATTTTGCATGAGGTAAAACTCTTTATAGTTTATATATCTTTCCTTTTAACTGTTAAAGGAAAGTTTTATAAACTATAAAGAGTTTTACCTCATGCAAAATTGTCATTTCTTTATTAAGACATTAACTATTTTTTCTGCGGCCCTCCAAGTATCTACAAATCCAAAATGTGGCCCCGCAAAGGGTTTGAGTTTGAGACCACTGCGTTAATGTAACGGGCTTAAATACTAGTTACATGAATATTTCTCTGAACTCAGAAAAAGCTAGATAGATTTTCTGAGCATGTATGGATGTTCTTCACAAATTTTGTTTTTATGTCTGTTGTCACGGAAGATACTTTTATCTTGCTGTTCTTTCTCCCAACTAAAATTCTTTAGAAAAATTGAATTTTATCTTTAAAACAAGATGTAATGGGAGGTTTCTATAGATGGTAAGATAAATCAGACACAGATGCAGCCTCACTTATCCAGGGAGTTGACGCCTAACCCCTCAAGAGGAGACTCTCCAGGTAACATGCACACTCAGAAAAACCCTTGCCCACCCAGTGTCTGATTTATTCTGCTGTCTGGCAGAGTTTCTCAACATGATAGTGGGAGAAAGGAGTGGGGGAAGAGTGCATTGGGACATGGGAGGGGCATGAATTTGGGACACAAGGGAGGGAGAAGGGGGCACTAACTTGGGACATAGGAGGGACGGAGGAAATAGAAAGGGAGAATTGTTGGGCATGAGTGTGAATGAGAGAGAAAGAGATGGTGCACATGGGGAAACGAAAGATGAAAATTGGGAATAGAGAGAGAGAGGAGTGAGGTAGAGATCTATGGGGAATTGAAGGATGAAAGGGAGAAAAGTTTGATATGGTGGAGAGGGAACAGAGGGACAGATTGAAGGGGATGCAAGAAGGAGGAATGTTGAACATAGTGATGGAGGGAGAGATGTGGCATGGTGCTTGAGAGGGGTGATAGAAGGAGAAATGGGCATGGGGCTGGTGGGCAATGCTGAAAAATGCTGCACATGATCTGGGGGATGAAAAAGGGAGAAATGTTGGATGTGGCAGTAGAGGGGGTGGGAGAGATAGACTCTGGGTTTCTCTCTCGATCTTGACTTGTGGAAGGACAGAGAGAGATGTTGGTTGAGGAAGGGAATGAGGTCCAATTTAGGATCGAAATGTTAGTTGTGAAAATTTTTATCTGCTCTCTATATTTTGCACTATATTTGTCTATTTTTCTACAGTTGTTAAAGTCATCTGCTTTGACCTCTTTGGAAACCCCTCCCCCCAAATATAAATGATATTTAACATTTTCTCTGCATATACAGTGTGCTTTGTAGGTTTTTAATTTTGTGGTTAACCATTATGTATTAATAAGATTATTCGAGGGCCGTTCAAAAAGTATCAGACCTTAATTTTTCTTGCATAAACAAATAAAGCTAGGGAGGCGTGTTTTGGTGCAAGTATGTAGGCGATCCTAATCCACATGCTTGAATTTTTTCCTGCCTACAGAAGCTGTAAGTCACCGGCAGACCGCTGATGAGTGAGGAAGTGTAAGTGAGCGCCGTCGAATTTTCGTTTTTAAAAAAATGACAGAAAAAGTTGAACTACGCTACTGCATTAAATTGGTGATTCCCAAGTGGAAATGATCCACAAGATTTAACAGGCCTTTGGGGACAAAGCAATGGGCACCATACAGATAAAGGAGTGGTACAATCACTTCAGAGATGGCTGCACATCAGTGGAGAGTGAAGCATGTTCTGGTAGGCCCTCAACGCCCAGAAATGAGATCGTCATTGACCAAGTGAGGACCCTGGTGATCAGGATCGTCGAATCATGATCAGAGAACTTGCAGACAAGGCGAGCATCAGCATTGGATCTGTTAATTCCATTTTGACTGAGGATTTGAGCTTCAGGAGAATTTCAGCGAAGTTTGTGCCAAAGCTGCTGACGATAGAGAAGAAGCAACTTCATTTGGAGATCGCACAGGACATGCTGGAGATTGTGAGCAGTGATCCCAACTTCCTCAGCACAGTGATCACTGGCAATGAGGCCTGGGTTTATGGGTATGACCCAGAAACCAAGTTGATGTCATCACAATGAATGCATTCAACATCCCCAAGGCCCATAAAAAACAAGGCAGGTCCGCAGCAATGTCAGTCAAGCTGACCGTCTTCTTTAACTCCAGTGGCGAGTACGTACCACACGACACAACCATCACCAAGGGGTACTACCAAGAGGTTCTGCGTTACCTTCATAACACTGTGAGACGCAAACGACCGGACCTGTGGGCAGCGGGTAATTTGCAGCTCCATCACGATAACGCACCTGCCCATTCTTCACATTTGATACGGATTTCCTGGCCCAACACAACACACCTGTGATTCCTCTGGCTCCCTACTCTCCTGACATGGCTCCTTGTGACTTCTGGCTTTTCCCCAAGCTGAAAATGCCCCTGAAAGGGACCAGATTTCAATCAAGAGAAGACATCATGCAGAATGTGACAGACCAGTTGCAAGCAATCTCAAAAGAGCCATTTCAGCGTTGCTTCTGACAGTGGCAGAACCGTTGGAAGACGTGTGTGACAGCCCAAGGGGACTACTTTGAAGGAGATTAGTATAAGATTGTTGTATCTGAATATGAGTATTTTGAATAAAAGTCTGATACTTTTTGAACGGCCCTCGTATTGTGTGTATATGAAAAACGAATGGAAGAAATTGCATTACAATTAGTACTATTATTATGGGGGGTGGGTCTGGGGCAGAGCTTGTGCAAGGGTACTCGGTTGATATTTGTTAGATTTAGGGGTACTTAGCTTGAAGAAGTTGAGAAACTCTGGTCAATGGTGAGCAACTATTGAATGTGAGTAATTTTGCTATTTGGCATTAGGAAAAAAATGTAGGATGTAAAATTCAAAGACTGATTTCCTTAGTGTGCAAACCATAACAGTCCAGAACCAGTGGGTGGAAACAGAAAAAACAAGGTAGAGTGGCATGTTCTGCCCCTTAAGGGCATTATGCAACCTTAGAATTCTCAGTTTTTCTCTGTGGTTGTAAACATACCGTGAAGTTTCTTGTCTGTTTTTTGAGATGGCTCCAAGCCCAGTTGGCAGCTGGGTTTTGTTTTAAAGGGGAGAGTATGTGATGTTTTTCTTCCACTATAGTAGTGGTTATAAATTTAGATATTTAAAGAGGATAGTTGCATTACACTTTGGGCCCCAAAATCTCATTTCTTATTATTAAAATAATATGTGAATTTTTCATAACTATAAGAGGGGAACCAGATAGAGATATACCCTTTTCATTTTAGATTATTCTCACATTACATCCCTTAGAATGTACTCTACAGAACTTCTCTGAAGGTCAGATACTACAAGTTGAACCTCTGACAAGGATTTGACAAAGGAATGGGAGTAATTTCTGATAGGTTGAGACCAGATTGATTCATACTTCTACTTCCAATGTCTCAAGAATAGGTATGACCTAGAGCATAAGTGTTTTCCAGTTTATAAGCCATACACTAGTTAAGTTCTATTTTTACTAAATGAGAAGTGCTTAGATGATAACCCAGTTTGATTCATATTTTCTAGCTCAGGTGTAAAACTGATATATTTAATAACCAGCAGTGCAGCATCAGTTGGACCTGACCAGGCAGTTTTTTCAGATGGGACTAATGTTTGTTTTGCTAAGTTCATAAATATGTCAGCAGTAATATCAGATATAATTAGCTTAGTATTCTTCATAGAATAGTTTTATATCCAAAATGGATTTTTTTTTATAGTATTCACAGTAAATATTAGCTGATACAGACCAAGATTGAATCTGAATTGGGCAGATTAGATAAGCATTCTCTTTTGATCAGTATATAAACTCCCAAATGTTAGCCAACACCATTTTAAAAGGAATTTATGGAAATATATTTATAAATTGAAGAATACTAAAGAAGGAAACTATTGTAACGGCTTTCACAAAACAAAATGGAGAAAAATTCATGCAGTTTTATCCTGTAGATGCACACTAAGAGAAAACTATGATGAATTAGACCTTAAGGGGGTATTTTTAGAAGGCTATTTTGGCATTTGTACATGTAAATAGCCATGTGAATTTTAGTGGCAGTTGTAGAAAAGCTGATACACATATGTATATACATGTGGCACGCACAAGTTTGAAGGGGCTATGTTATGTTTGTGGTTTCCAACACCCACAAAAGAGTGTACACACCAATAGAACTGGGAAAGATGATTCTTTATTCACTAAAAAGACCCAACACTGCCAGTGTTTCAGCTCTTGGCCTTCATTAGGGGTCTCTTAAGATGTCTGTCATACAAATTCACCCAGTATGGTGTCCTGACCATGGGATGAAAGTAATGATAGACCGTCCTTGTGGTGAACAGATTGGAGCACTGTTCATCAATCAAGGTGAGCTATAGCAAATTCAGGTAATTTAATATTAGCCATCTGGACATGGGATAGTAGCCAGTGGCCTAACTTAGCTGTGATCAGAATTTCCTTTAAGATAGTATTAAGCGTGATCACAGACCATAGTCCAGGAAATATTCTTTCCCAACCTATATTCTTCATGTGCTATGGTCACAATTTTTTGTTCTATAATGGATGAAATAAGAGCAAATGTGTCTACAATTACATTGGACAGTTTGGAGGGAGTCTCATTAATATTTTGTGAGGTAAACCCATCGGAAGCGTGTGAGATGTGGCTCCCATCTAATTGTGGATCATATTGAAAAATAAAACAAAATGTTTTGCAAACTTTCCTACTAAGGTAGATAAATTATTGAACGCCATTCGTAATACAAAAGGAGTTGGCTATCATACTAAAATATGTAAACAGCCCAAGCTCCTACTTAGACTTCATCAGTACTGGCCCAGCCTGAGCATCACTCTTAAGAGGCCTTCAGGTGCTAGATCACACATTATTCATCATCATCAGACATCAAGGGCCAGATCATCCAGGGGTCGAAGTACCTTCTCTCATTCGATGTTGGACCAGCATCGAAGAAGATCCACGAGTACTTCTCGACGCTTGCCTCACCACCATAACCGACGCTTTTCTTGATGTCAGCATTCCTCTAGAGGTCAATACTCTAGACTATCATTGTCTACACACCAGGCATTGAGGAATATGACTCTGACTCAGAACTATCAACTCCAGAATCTTATGGTATCTCTTTAGACCCATCACCACCTAGAAGATCATCACCCCCCCCCCCCCCCCTTAGAGCTTATCTTTTACTAGATTCATAAGGCAGATGGTACAGGCTCTGCCCATTAAGATGGGATCTGAGTCAGAACCAAGAACAGAGCTCTTCGATGCACTGGGATATAAACAGATTTCCAAGGACTATTTGAAGCTCCCATAATGTAATGACAGATGCTATGTTGAAGATTTGAGAGACACCCTTACTAATTCCTGTGGCTTCAAGGATTTGATGAGCCTCCGGCTCCAGCATCAGCTCTCCTGGTGGAATCTGCTCTGAAAATGTCCACCAGTTTCAGAACATATGCTAGTACTTCGCCAAGCAGAAAGGGATGTACCTTAGACAAATCTGACCTTAGGCTATATCAAAATTCCATACTCACTAGTCCTGTTTTGAGTTACAACTTTTATATACCTTTTTATATGAAATTGTTAATTCAACAACTCTCCCACTATGAGTAGTACATTCCAGAGGACCATCTGGCAAACTTTCAACAAGTTTATCCAAGTCTGCATTAGAGGACAGGACACTTTACTACCTGTATATCTAAGTTATAAATTTGTGTCCAATTAATTTTGTATGCAGTGAATGTATGCCTCTATTGAACACTAACTGCTAATATCAAATTGGTCCTCAAAACCCTATAAGGGTATATGCTCCAGCAGTGAGACTATCGTCTCTCTAATGAGTCCATAGTATTCTCATTGGCCCATTATCAAAAAAGTCCAAAGGAGAAAAAACTCCTAAGGACCAAAATAATATGGAATAACATCCACTACAGTCAAAGGATCAAAAAAGTCAAACCCAAGTGAAAACAGTAAAAGGACCCTTCATTCAAAAATGAGAACATAATCAAAGTCACTTAGCTGCACTTTTTCTTCATAGCATTTCACTCCTGTTGAACGGTAGATATAGTCCAAATAGATTGAAGTCACAATCTTAAATTCCTCTTTTATAAATTCCCATTTTCTCAAATTCTCAACAAGAGACTTTGGCCCAAAGGCCTTGTTTCGCAGGAGCTCTGTCAGGAGAAATAGGTCTATCAAGCTTCACACCACTCAGGGTATTGAATCTAATTCCGCTTCTTAAATCTACTTGTGGCTTCACATCCTTTCAACAAGACCACACATGATCTTCTAGAGCAGTGTCTCTCGAACTGTGTGCAATGGCACAGTGGTATGCCATGAGAGATTCCAGAATTTTACTTTTTTTTTTAAATTCCCTTCATAAGTATATACTAGAATAGGTGATATATATGCCGTGTATATAAGAGTGTCAATGTTATGAACGTCTGTGTGCATAAGGATACAACTGCCCAGACGAGCATCATTCTTTGACTTGATTGTTCCTTGAAAACTAACGGCAAGTAAATTTATTTTTATTTTTTATGCAGTAAGTTATCCTAACTTGAGCAACAAAGCAAGCAAGGCTTTGTTATCATTTGGATCTTATCATCTTTGCGAACTTGGATTTGCAACTCTGACAGAAATTAAATCGAAAAAAAGAAAACGACTGCAGATGGTGGACGATAAAATTAGTGTTTGTCAACTATCAAGCTGCGATTTGAGTTAATTTGCACTATAAAACCAAGCACATCCATTGCATTGATTAGCAATTCTATTGTATCTACTTTAGTTTCACCATTGCTACAATTACTCATACATAGCTTAAAGAACTTTAAATAAATAACTATCAAATTTAATTTTTTGTTGATTTTTCAATTTTATAATTTCAACTATAATGTGCCACGCAAAATATTTGCTCCATTTAGTGTGCCGGAGCTTAAAAAGTTTGAGGCACACTGTTCTAGAGACTAGAAAGTTTATGGCGAGGTTTGTGTTTGACTTCATCAATGTGACATCGAGAGCATCGGCACTGTCTATCGCTATGAGGTAGCAAATGTGGCTGAGAATGTCTGATTTGTATGTAAATATCCAGGAACACTTAGCCAACATCCCTTGCTTAGGAGATGAGCTGTTTGGGGATAAGATTGAATAAGCCACTCAAACAATCACCAGACATGAGCAAAGCATGTCTGCTTTTCCTGCCACAAAGGAGCCAAATCTCAGCCGATTAAGCATTTTTTTAATCCTAGAAACTTGGCTTACTATAAGAGGAGGTATGCCCAATCACCCACATCTTTTAGGGCTCCAACACAGAAACGCCCTAGACAACAAAGGTCACAGCAATCCTTTTAACTTACTCACAGAGAGCCTAGCTGACGTTCTCCCATCTCTATCCCAAGCTCTGCCTACTGGCAGTCATCTCATCCACTTCACCAACGCTGGTCTCTCATCACAGCGAACAGTTGGGTTCTGAGTGTGATGAGAGAGGGATACGCTCTTCATCTGCATGACAGACCTCCAAACAATCCTCCCAAAAGAGTATTCTTTCAGTTCTCAGCAGACCTCCCTCCTTCACCAAGAATTCTTGGCCCTCCTGCAACTTAGTGCCATTGAACCAATACCTCCTCTGCAGAGAGGCCTATGGGTTCTACTCCAAATACTTCCTCATTCTAAAAACACTGGAGATCTATGTCTGATTCTCGATTTCAGGACCCTCAACAAATAATTAGTCAAAGAGAAATGCTGAATGGTCTCCTTGGGAACCCTTTATACACTTTTGGAGAAGAACAACTGTCTGCTCTCTAGATCTCAAAGAAGCCTATATACATATTCCCATCCTCCCAGCCCACAGAAAATATCTTTGCTTTTGAATAGGAACATATCATCTTCAATACAAAGTGATACCTTTTGGCCTAGTGTTGGTACCCATGGTATCCATAGTATTCACAAAACGTTTAGTTGTAGTAGTTGCAACACTCCGCTCTTATGGCTTTCATGTATTCCCTTATCTGGATGACTTAGTCGTCACCTCAAGCTGCCCATCTAGCAATCAAATCAACCATACGTCTCCTGGAATTTCTAGGATTTGCAGACCTTATCACCAACAGTTCTTCCAGCAGAACTACCCTAGAAGCCATTTTACTCGTTACAGTAGACCCACTTATCATTGTTCCCAATCCTCTACTTAATCACAAAAACAATGTCCAAGAGACAGGAACATAATAGCCTTAATGCAGTCTCTTTCAAACTTTCGCAAGCCGGGGCACATTAAAGGTAGTGGCCAAGGCTTGAGGCATCCGTGATGACATCATCACGTCGACGTTCGCGCATGTGCAAAGGCCCTCCAGATGGGCCCTGAGATGCCAGTAGGGGGTGCCAGCAGGGAAGAGGGCCGGAGAGAAAGAGAGGCACTAGCGCCAGCTGATTGCCTATAGCAGTGTTTCTCAACTACTTCAAGCTAAGTACCCCCTAAGTCTAACAAATATCAACTGAGTACCCCAACCACAGCTCTGCCGCAGATCCCATCCCTTTTACTAATTGTAATGCAGTTTTTTTCCATTCATTTTTCATATACACAGCAGATATAAATTCTCAAAACTGACATATTTCAATCACTATATTGAAAATAAAATCATTTTGCCTACAGGCTTTCCTCTGCAGGCAGCTGTAATTAGCTTTAAAGGTGAGACCAGGAGGTCGGGGGGAAGCTAGAGGACTCTAGAGAGAAGGGGGTAACATGCAGGCCTTTGGCGAAACGGGCAGCACTGGCGCAGTACCGAGTAGGGAAGTCAGCTGGCAGGCGCCTCTCTTCCTCCTCAGTGTGCCACGGCGCACTTGGAGTCTCAGGAGGCACACTAGTTGCCTCGGCACACAGTTTGAGATACACTGAGTTAGGGGAAATCATGTGACTAATCATGTGGTTGCAGCCTAAAGGAATGTATTATTTAGCAAATAAGAAAAGTTTCTGTAAACTATTCTGCAATAGAAGAGAATATGTCTGCACGGTCAGCGTCCACTTCCTTCTATTGCTGACAGAGGTGAAACCAATAGTTTTCTTCTGTTAGTTGGATGAAAATGTACAGATAAATTGCAAATAAAGTAATACATATGTTGAGTTTTGGAGTAGAGAGTTGCGTAGGGACAGAAATCAAACCTGTCCCCAGTAGAATCAAATCCGTCCCTGTCTGTCTCCTCTAGAAGTCAAACCCGACTCCGCCCGTCCCCACTGGAATGAAATTTGTCCCCGCTGGAATCAAGTCCATCCTCACCCATCCCTATATAAACTTCAGAAGTAGTTATTTCATTTATTACTGAATTAAAGGCTCTGGTGGAGACCCATTTACAAAAAAGCAGACACTTTAATTAATTTGGAAATATTAATTGAGAAGAATACATACTTTGTAAAGGTTTCTACCAGAGCCTCTAATGCAGGGGTGTCAAAGTCCCTCTTCGAGGGCCGCATTCCAGTCAGGTTTTCAGAATTTCCCCAATGAATATGCATGAGATCTATTTGCACGCATTGCTTTCATTGTATGCTAATAGATCTCATGCATGTTCATTGGGGAAATCCTGAAAACCCGACTGGATTGCGGCCCTCAAGGAGGGATTTTGACACCCCTGCTCTAATGTAAATATAAAATATAAATACTCGGCTGATGAGGACCCTCAATCTGTCAGCTGAGGTTTCCAGGGGTCCCTTTTGCCAAGTTTGGCAGGCAGCAGTAGCGTCCTTGAGTCACAGATGCTGTCACTTCAGTGGCTCATGGATGCTGTCAGCGACTGCACGCTTGGTGGAGGGGAGTTCTGGCCATCTCTAGAGGAGGTCCTCTGCTGGCAGTACTTGGGGATCCCCACCAGTCACAGCAAGGGTCAACAAGTACTTCAGCACTGTAGAAATAAAACCAGAAATGCATTTCCTTTTCTTTTGAACACATTACAAAGACATCTGCTATATACATTTCCCAAAGCTAACATATTTTAGTCAGTAAATTCCGTTTTTTACCTTTGTTGTCTGGAAACTTATTTTTCCATCAAGTTGGTTCCAGTTTCTTTTTTCCACTTTCCCATCTTCTGTAAATTCTTCTATTGATGTCCATTGGTTCCTCCTACCATGGTCCAGCATTTATCCCTTTCTCATCTTTCACCCCTGCCCACTAGCCCCATGCCCAGCATTTCTCCTTCTGTTCTATCACCCCTATCCAGCACTATGCCACATCTCTCCCCCCATTCCCTTCACCACTATGTCCAACATGCCTCCCTCTTGCATCCTTTCAGTGTGTCCCACTATTCCCTTTCCACTACATTTCTCCCTCTCATCGTTCTCTTACCTATCATCTGTACCTCCCTCACAATGACCAAAAATTCTCCTCTTTCTTCCATTCCCCATGTGTACACAATCATCTCTCTTTCCCGCACGCTGACACACCCACGCCCAATTCTCCCTTTCTATGCCCTCCCCCACCTCAGCATCTCTTTCCCTCCCTTCCTCTCTCCCAAGTTCATGTCTTCTGTGTCCAAAAACGCATTCCCTCTCCCACTTCAGCATCTCTTTCCCTCCCTTCCTCCATCCTCTCTCCCATGTTCATGCCTTCTGTGTCCAAAAATGCACTCCCTCACACCCCTTCATTTGAGTCCAGATAACACCAGGGATTGGAGGCAGCTCGAGCAGAGAGGCTCGTCTTCTTTCCCTGCCTGCAGCACGCCATATGCAGCCGACCTGGAAGTCTTCCCCCAAAGTCAGAGCTGACGTCGGAGGGAAGGCTTCGCATCAGTCTGGCGGTGGCTGAGGTGTCAGGTGGGAGGTGGTAGATACTGGATGTAGGAGGTGAGAGGAGACAGATTGTAGATAGAAAGGGGGAGGGATCAGACACAATGGATGAAAGGGGAAAGATAACAGAGTTTGTGTGCCTACGTGCTTAGCTCACTGCCTACGTGACAGACTGTTGCTGCTGATTCGTCGGGACTCGGGAGCTCAGCGCCAGACCCGGACCAGAAATTAGGTAGGCCTCGGGATAGGAACCCTGGGTCCATCCCCGTGGGAGTCCCGTCAGCCTTGGAGGGGTCCCCGTGTTAGTCAGTTGGGCCTGGGAGGGGTCCCCGTGGGAGTCCCATTGATTTAGGGGGGGATCCCAGCGGGATTCCCGCGATCCCCGTTCCCATGCAGACCTCTATTTTGGAGCCCCTATGTGTTGGGGCTAGTTGCATATAACAGGTTGGTTTGTTGGTACACCTATTTTGTAAGTACATGCCAATTATTGTTCTTTTTCATGAATTACAGAGCAGAATTTATGGTGCTTGTGGAAAAGTTCCCTGTGCCCCTACTTTAGATTTTTTTTCTCATAGTGGAGCTTGACTGCTTTGGTACAAACTGAAGAAGGCATTATACTCCACTGGTAGACAAGCTGAAAGATGTGATTGACATCCTGCAAGCAACTCGCGGCCAGGGATGATTCACCTAGAGTACAGACTCCTCTGTCTTCTAATAGAAAGAAAATTATCAAGGTAAGAACCTAATCTTCCATTCTAAATAGAAAGATGGAAATGTTACTTACGAGACTGGACAGACACAACACAGAAACCTAGCCTCCATTATATTACTCAGTATGTTAGGAGCAGTGACTCCAGATGTAACCCTCAATCTAAAGACAGAGGAAATTTTGGAGTTCTGCTAACTACGAGGGCCGCTGAAAAGTTCTCAGCCCAATCAAGAAAAAAATGATGTGTAGCCATGAAACTTACAATTTATTTCACACTTTTTTGACACTTTTCATTTCATATCATTGAAACGAAAAGTATCAAGAAAAGTATAGAATAACTTGTTTTATGGCTCCACATCATTCTCTTGGTTGAGAACTTTTCAGCGGCCCCTTGTAAATAACCAAATTCAATATTAGATAAATCATTAGTGTTCTGTTTTGAAACATTTGACTCAGAAGTAAAATTGAATTGACTTGTGGTTTACAGCATATGAAATTTCTTGTTCAACATTGCTTTTATATTTGTAAATGAACTATTACAAATATCTAAAATCATTTTGTAAAATTAAGTCTTTACTTATCTCCTCAAATCATGCTCTATGCCACCTCCTCATACATAAAAGGACTTGTTTTGCTATTACTGCACATTAGTAAATTTCTATATTAACTATGAGGACATTCCCAGCGTTTATTAACATAGAGACAACGCAGTTATCTTTTAAGGTGGCATTAACAATTCCACCTTACATGCAATGGAAACTATCTCCGTGCTATTTGTAAAGCACAATCCCCATCCATTTCATGTCCGTTTCCACTTTAGCTATTGAATGCAGGGATTACCACATGCTGATTGTTGAGGTAGTGTTTAGCTGTTAGCATGCAGTAATGCTCTATTTAAACAGCTAATGCAGCTTAGTAATTGACCTCAAAGCACAATGAGCCAATATATTTGATTCTGACTCTCACTGCCTTTTTCCTGTCAGCCTTTTTGCAGCCTTATTCAGATCCATGGGCACAACCGGGCTCGTCAGAGAGATAAACTTGGTCATATTCTTGAAGAATTTGCCACATTGCAGGATGAGGTAATGTACTCCCAGAAGAGGGCACCATTTTCATGTTTGACTTGGTACTTGTTTTAATGTGCTATAACCTAAGTCTAACCATAACATTGCAAACAAATGCTGAAAACACAAACTTTTGATAAATGCTATAACACATTTTATTTTCAGTTAGATTATAACCCATGTAGACTTTTAGATAGTATGGAATATAAATATGTAAAATAAATAAAATAAATGTTACATGCAGTGTTCCCTCTAAGCGGGCGGGTGTTGTGAGCAAACTTTTTTCACCGTGAGCCAAAAATATCGGGCGCCAGCAAGTTATGAGCCAACTCGCCCGATTCTCCTCTCGCCGCCCTGCCATCTGCCGTACGCCTCTTCCGATCGTGCGCTGTGACGAGAAACGTGTGCGCTGCGATGTAATATTTTGTGCGCCAGCGCACGCCAGCGCAGCTTAGCGGGAACACTGGTTCAAATGGTTTTATTTATTTCCCCAAATTTATTTTTGTTATACGCATTGAAAATATTTGATATTGCGTTTAAATCAAAATCTCAATAAACTTGAAACGAGTGCCCGTGAGATTGTGGGAGGGTTAAATACTCAAAACTTAGAAGTTTTTGCTACGCCAGCTTTCTGGTATCTTTACATACAGTGGCGTACCTAGCATATGTAACATCCGGGGCCCATCATTTTTTGGCACCCCCCCCCATCTGTAAGAAAAACATGATTTTTAGTAACAAACCACACGTCACACATGAGTACCTAGGAAAAGGCAGCATCTTACATATTGCAGTGAGCAGTACATCAATACACCCATTGTAAAACTAAACAAGCCAGACCAGCACAGATCAATCCTACACCGTCAATCCTAACAGAAAACCATGTCTTTCGAACACACAGAACACAGAAAACACCTTCGCCTAGTAAGGAATATGTAATCACAAACTAACCCCTCCCTCTTTTACAAAACTGTAGTGTGGATTTTAGCTACGGAGGTAACAGCTCTGATGCTCATAAAATTCTGAGCATCAGAGCTGCTACCACCAAGGCTGGTGCTAAAAACGCTTCACAGTTTTGTAAAAGGGGGGATAAAATAAAAATACATAGACAAAGGTTAAATTGAACCAGCAAGAAGCTGGACTCTGCATACAATGCTTCACAGAAACAGTGACACATGTCTCCTAAAGCAATAAATAAATAGAAATTTTTTTCTACCTTTGTCTTCTGTGGTTTCTCCTTTCCTCATCTTCTTGTAACTCTCTTCCTTCCATCCACTGTCTGCCGTCTCTCTTCCCCTATATGGCATCTTCTCTCCTTCTATGCCCCTTCCAGAAACTGTATGCCTCCCCCTTCCATCTCTCCTTTCACCCCATTGGTCTGGCATCTCTCTCCTCGCCTTCCCTCTCCCACACCTCTCCTCATAGTCTGGTATCTCCCCTTCCCTGATTCTCTGGCATCTCTCTCCTTTCCTTTTCTTCCATCTTTCGCTCCCCCTCCATGCTCTCACATCTCCCCCTTCCTTTTCCCTTAGACTGGCATACCTTCCTCCTACGCTCCAAGCCCTGGCATCTCCTTTAATTCCCTCCCTCATCTTCCTTCTCCCTCCAGCTGGGTACCGCAACACTCTTCCCTGCAGCTCTGCACTTCCCCACAATTGCCATGCTTCGGTTCCTCTTCTTCCTTCCTTCCTCCCCCCCCCCCCCCGCGGGACCCTGCGGCACCATCAACTCTTACTCCCTCTAATGTCGGCCCTGCAGCTCCAGACTTCCTCGCACCTTCTCCCCTCCCCCTTTGGATCGCTATTATTTTAAATGTTATAGCCGCGGAGCTGTATCCATCAGTGGAGATGTCTAACCTCGGCCTGCCCCGGAACTCTTACTGCAGCAGACGCCCGTCTAGGCAGGAACAGGAAGTCACTGTTGCAGTAAGAGTTCCGGGGCAGGCCGAGGTTAGACATCTCCACTGATGGATACAGCTCCGCGGCTATAACATTTAAAATAATAGCGATCCAAAGGGGGAGGGGAGAAGGTGCGAGGAAGTCTGGAGCTGCAGGGCCGACATTAGAGGGAGTAAGAGTTGATGGTGCCGCAGGGTCCCGCGGGGGGGGGGGAGGAAGGAAGGAAGAAGAGGAACCAAAGCATGGCAATTGTGGGGAAGTGCAATCCCCCCAATGCGTCCCCTTACCTTACCGACGCGTGTGTGCGCTGTGAAGAGAAACTTTGCGCTGCGATGTAATATTTTGTGCGCGAGCGCAGGCCAACGCAGCTTAGCGGGAACACTGGTTACATGTATATATTTGTTTGTAAAAATGCCTTGCTAATGATGGGTGCATTCCTCAAGTCCACATTGTCCACTTTTTGAATTCACCATCCCTTTTATAATAATAATAATAATAATAATAGTTTATATACCTCAGGACCATGAAATTCTATGCGGTTTACAATGATTAAAAGATGCCACAAATTGTGTAGAATTAACAAAGTTAGAAGCTAGTGATTAACAGCTCTAGGGATCAGTTATTGTAGAATAAGATTGTATACCCATCTTCTTCACAGCTCTTACACTTCAACAGTTTCTCCCTCTCATTCAACCTTCCCCATCTTGTCTGCCCGCATCACTGTCATTGTGTCTCTCCTATTCTTCTCTGTATTCTTCTGTTCCTCCTTTTGCTCACTACTGGGAACATCAATCCCAGTCCAGACCCTTCTAATCAAGTCTTATCCAACTCACACAGATCATACCGCAATGTCTTCAATATTACTTCCATTTCTCTCTTCTCCCCTTCTTCTCTACCTTTTTTCATGTGCCCTTAGGACAGTGCTTGTTCCAGGTATTGTTGCATCTTTTTATTAATTAATTCTCTTGTGACTGCATAAGAAATGAAATTTATAACCCACAGTAAAGTGACTGTTTTCTGTATCAGCACTGAGAATGTTATACCAAAAATTAACTTCCTTCATTGGGTTTTTTTAGATGGTGTTCATATTCTATAGAACCAATTGATGTATTCTCTCTATTTCTTCTGATAATAACTATGAAGGAAATTATCATGTTGGACTTGCAGGCTTTAATATTATTTTAGCTTGTATTCTGACATAGGGCAGTATAATAGATAGGTCAGTATTGAAAAGCACTTATCTGGATAACATCTGTATAAATACCACTTACAGACCTCCGTAGCACTATGGATAGTGCTGGGTCAGAGCATGGATGAAACCAGGGCAGTCCTGGAACTTTCTCAGATAGTGGCAATTCAGCCTGTTATCAAAATAAATTCTGATTCTGACCACATTATCTAAATCAGGGCTGCCCAAGTCCGGTCCTCGAGACACATTGACGAAATGGGTTGGGAACTGACTTGGAGATAGGCTTCAGAGGGTAGTGGTGAACGGCACCCCCTCCGAAATGACAGAGGTAATCAGTGGAGTTCCACAGGGCTCGGTCCTGGGCCCGATCCTATTCAACATCTTTATAAGACACTTGGCAGAAGGGCTGTGAGGTAAAATAACATTATTCGCCGATGACGCCAAACTAAGCAATGTAGTGGGCAAAAGCCCAACAGACATAAATTCAATGTCCGACAACATAATGCACGACCTACTCCTACTGGAGCGCTGGTCTAGGTCCTGGCAACTCAGCTTCAATGCCAAAAAATATAAAGTCATGCACCTGGGCAGCCAAAATCCATGCAAGACTTACACCCTTAATGGCGAGATCCTAACAAGAACTGAAGCAGAACGAGACTTAGGGGTGATCGTTAGTGAGAACATGAAGACTGCCAATCAAGTGGAGCAAGCTTCATCCAAGGCAAGGCAAATCATAGTTTGCATACACAGGAGTTTCGTCAGCCGTAAGCCTGAAGTCATTATGCCATTGTATTGATCCATGGTGAGGCCCCACCTGGAATACTGTGTGCAATTCTGGAGGCCGCATTACCGTAAGGATGTACTGAGACTGGAGTCGGTCCAGAGAATGGCTACCCGGATGGTCGTGGGACTCAAGGATCTCCCGTACGAGGAACGGCTGGATAAGTTGCAACTGTACTCACTCGAGGAACGCAGAGAGAGGGGTGACATGATCGAGACATTCAAGTATCTCACGGGCCACATCGAGGTGGAAGAAGATATCTTCTTTTTCAAGGGTCCCGCGGCATCAAGGGGGCATCCGTGGAAAATCAGGGGCGGGAAACTGCACGGGGACACCAGGAAATTATTTTTCACTGAAAGGGTGGTTCATCGCTGGAATAGTCTTCCACTTCAGGTTATTGAGGACAGCAGCGTGCCTGATTTTAAGGCCAAATGGGATAGACACGTGGGATCGATTCACAGAGAAAGGTAGGGGAGGGTCATTGGGGTGGGCAGACTAGATGGGCCGTGGCCCTTATCTGCCGTCTATTTCTATGTTTCTATCTACTGGTAGGTCAGGTTTTCATGATATCCACAATGAATATGCATGAGAAAGATTTGCCTGTACTGCCTTCTTGGTATGCAAATCTCTCTCATGCATATTCATTGTGGATATCCTGAGAACCTGTCCTGCCAGTAGATGTCGAGGACAGGACTTGGGCAGCCCTGATTTAAATATTCAGCACTGGCTGCTATTCAGAAAGTGGCACTAAATATCCAGACATTGTATGGCAGCCATAGCCATTTTTTGTTTGTTTGTTTGTAACCAAAAAGCAGCGACAAAATATTGACCTCAGGGTTTAAAAAATTTCCTCTAGGAGTAACTGTCTTCCCCCTCCCCCCCTTAATTTATTTTGAAGGGAGTCAGGTCATGGGAGTATAATAGGGTGGTCCAAAAATATCAAGTTCATGGGACATGACCTCAACTAGTCTATTTTTGTTCTGTATCTGGCTACTGTTAATTATAAACTTTTTGGTGAACATTTAGAAGTTGTTCAATGATTTTTAATTAATACATAAAATGCAAGTAAAGAATTTATATTAATTTTCCATCTAAACCTGAATTGTGAGCAAAAACACATGGAAAAAAGTTAAAATACATACTGTGTTGGCCTAATTATTTATTTTGCATTGTTCGATGATGACTGGTAACTATTGTTGTTCCACAATAAATACAAAAATGTTTGTTATGTGTGAATGCTGAACAGTAGTCCTGCAATCAGTCAGTATTCATCAGTGTGGCTTTGGAGTAAGTTGGATAGGTATTTCTGTGCTGAGCAACAAGACGAAGGAGGAGCTGCTTCTGCTTCTTATTTTTTGTGTGACTTGAATTATATTGCTGCATTAAGGCAATTTCTCTTTCAGCAGAGTCATTGACTACTGTCATTGATGATGCTGACTGCTTCAGATCCTGGTCATTTGGATTTGCTTTCCAATTTGTAGGATCTTTAACCAGTAATTGTTGAGCTATTGTCCATTTGTGTCAAGAACACCAAAGAATACACAAGTTCTCTTTGTAATACATGATGCCAGACTAATGGGACCGAGTAATTCGGGAGGACAGTCGAGATGTTTCACCAAACTTATGGATTGTGGAAGCTGAAGGTTTGCCACCATCTTGAACTTCATTACGTAGTCTGTCATCAAAAAAGGCCAGACCCGCCAAACCTTTTGACAAGTACCACAGATGTCTGATGAATATTGATGCAGCCTTGGCAACAGCCTTGTTTGGTTATTTCTGAAGTTCTGAAAGCAGAAGCAAGTCATTGAGTGGTGCTTTTACAGGAAGAGGTACTTCATGCCTGTAGTGGATGTAGATGAGACTAACAAAGAGAACCAGTTATTTGATGCCTTTGGCAGTAAGAGAGAACAGCTGCTGGAACAGAAATATCTTAATACATTTGATGGTCTTTGCCATCCACCATGCATGGTGGAAGGCCCTGGGCGCTCGAAATGATAGCTTCCTTTTATCCCAGGACAAGCAGGCAGATATTCTTAACACATGGGTGACGTCACCGACGGAGCCCTCGGTACGGACCTTTTAACTAGAAGTTTCTAGTTGGCCGCACCGCGCGTGCGCGAGTGCCTTCCCGCCCGACGGAGGAGTGCGTGGTCCCCAGTTTCTTCGTTTCCGCGGAGCGAAGAAGACGCGTGTATTTTTTCAACGGCCGTTGAAATCACTTTTTGCCTTCCCGCTCGCGCTTTTGTTATATTTTTTTTCTTCCTCTACCTCCGGGTTTCCTTTTTCTTTCAATTACAAAAAAAAAAAAAAAAAAAAAACTTTGATTTTTATTGTTTCTTTCGTTTTTGCCCCGGCGGGGCCTGTTGCCATTATACAGGCCTCGGACTTCGATTTTGCGGAGGCTATCTTCCCCTTCATGCCCCCGCAGGTCGGTTTTAAGAAGTGCCAGCGGTGTGCACGCCCGATCTCCGTTTCTGACCCACACAATTGGTGTTTGCAGTGCCTGGGTCCGGAGCATCGGGCAGATTCCTGCACCCGCTGTGCCACTTTACAAAAACGTACTCTTAAAAACCGAAGAATCCAGCAAACCCTGCTCTTCGGCTCCGAGTCGGCGATGGATTCATCACCCTCAGCGGCGGTACCGCAGAAATCGGCACCGTCCAGCTCGACACCGACCGATCCCGCATCGGCGCCACTGGCGCCAGGTAAGCCGGCTAAGAAGCCTTCCTCTTCCCTCGAGCGCCCTCCAGCTACGGTGACGACACCGTCCATACCGGCATCGCACCGGTCCCGTAAACGCTCCGCCCCGATAACGGTGAGTGCCTCGTCATCGGCCTCCTCATCGCCGGGGCGTGGAGCGGCATCCAAGGAACCGAAGAAAAAGAAAGCGGTTCCGATGCCACCCCTGGATGACCGTATCTCGGCCATCCTACAAACTCAGCTTCAGGAGCAGTTGAAGAAACAGCTTGAACAACTGCTACCCTCTATCCTGGCACCGCTCCTTCCGGTACCAGACCGGCCCGAGCCCCGCACCGAGCCCCCGGTGTCCACTCCTTCGGTACCGGTAAACACCTCGATGCCGATCCTTTCGGCACAACAACTTCCTGATGATCCTGTGGTTCATTCTCGAACCACAGTGGATCCTGCTCGGCACCAGGCGGTACGGCACTCTTCTCGGGACCGAGAACGACGCCGATCGTCCTCCCCTGGTGCCGTTTCGGTGCGCTCTGGTAAATCTTTGTCCAAAACTCACCACACCGCACCCTCCACCCCGGTGTCCCGACACGCACCAGAGGTCAGGGATCCGGATTTATGGGAGGAGACTCCTCTCGGTACCGAGGAGGATCCCTCCTCATCTGATGAGGAACCATCGGCGCCTGATGCCTCCTCTAAACCTGAGCAGTCCTCTTTTTCTAAATTTCTGAGGGAAATGTCTGCTGCTCTGTCACTTCCCCTTGAATCTGACTCCAAAAAGTCCCAAGCCTTTTTAGAAGCCTTAGACTTTGAGCAACCTCCTAAAGAGTTCCTCAAACTTCCCGTACATGACATCTTACGGGAGACATTCTACAAAAATTTGGAAAATCCCCTCACGGTACCGGGAGCTCCCCGTAAACTGGACAACCTTTACCGTGTCATCCCTATTCCAGGATTCGACAAATCTCAATTGCCCCATGAGTCCCTTCTGGTGGAATCCACCTTAAAAAAGACTCAGGGCTCCAGTGTCTATGCCTCTACCCCTCCTGGCAGAGAAGGTAAGACCATGGACAAGTTTGGCAAGAGGCTTTACCAAAATGCCATGCTTGCCAACAGGGCAAACAACTATTCCTTCCATTTTTCCTTTTATCTCAAACACTTGGTCCAACAGCTGTCTGCCCTCCAGAAGTACCTTCCTGAGCGCAAGGTCCCGCTATTCCAGCAGCACATATCTGGCCTTCTCCAAATGCGCAAGTATCTGGTCCGCTCGATCTACGACTCCTTCGAGCTCACCTCTCGGGCCTCTGCCATGGCTGTAGCCATGCGTCGCTTGGCCTGGCTCAGAGTCTCCGACCTGGACATCAACCACCAGGACCGCCTGGCCAACGCCCCCTGTCTCGGGGATGAGCTTTTTGGAGAGTCACTGGATTCCACCACCCAGAAACTCTCCGCCCATGAGACTAGGTGGGACACCCTAATCAAGCCGAAAAAGAAGGCTCCGCCTGCTCGACCCTATCGGCCTCAATCATCCTACCAGCGGAGGTTCTCAGCCAGGCCACTCAATCCGCCTCCCCAACAATCTCGGCGACCCCGTCAACAGCAGCACCATGCCCAGGCTCGGTCTCAGGCCACCCAACCCTCCAAGCCTCCTCAGCCTGCTAAACAATCTCAGCCCTTTTGACTCTTCTCTCCAGGGCATAGCCAGTCATCCACCCTCGCTGCCTCTTCCACAGCCTATCGGGGGTCGTCTCACCATTTTCTCAAGCCGTTGGGAAGTCATCACGTCGGACCAGTGGGTCCTCAACATCATCCGCCACGGCTACTCTCTCAACTTCCAGACTCTGCCTCCGGACAACCTTCCCGTAGAGTCTGCTTCAAACTCATCTCAAACCCCCCTCCTCCTGAGGGAGGTTCAATCCCTCCTCCTTCTCAATGCCATCGAAGAAGTACCTCCAGATCAAAGGGGGCAGGGATTCTACTCCCGCTACTTCCTGGTACCCAAAAAGACGGGAGACCTCCGTCCCATTCTCGATCTCAGGGACCTCAACAAGTGTCTGGTCAAGGAGAAGTTCAGAATGCTCTCCCTTGCCACGCTCTATCCTCTTCTTTCTCAACACGACTGGCTATGTTCCCTGGACCTCAAAGAGGCCTACACTCACATCTCCATCAATCAACATTCTCGCCGCTACCTGCGATTCCAGGTACTGCACCACCACTATCAGTACAAGGTGCTACCGTTCGGCCTCGCCTCCTCACCCAGGGTCTTCACCAAGTGCCTTATAGTGGTAGCGGCCTTCCTCAGGTCTCACAACCTCCAGGTGTTCCCCTATTTGGACGATTGGTTGGTGAAAGCACCTACGTCTCCACTTGTGCTACAGGCTACTCATCACACCATCTCTCTCCTCCACCTCCTGGGGTTCGAGATCAACTACCCCAAGTCGCATCTGCTTCCCACCCAGCGACTTCAATTCATTGGAGCAGTTCTGGACACCACGCTAATGAGGGCTTTTCTCCCCTCCGATCGCAAGCAGACCCTGCTCCATCTCTGCCGTCAGGTACTCATGCATCCCTCCATTCCTGCTCGACAGATGATGGTCCTCCTGGGTCACATGGCCTCGACAGTGCATGTCCTTCCTCTGGCTCGTCTCCACCTTCGTACACCTCAGTGGACGCTCGCCAACCAGTGGTCACAGACTACGGATCTTCTTTCTCATCCCATCTCTGTGACATCATCTCTTCAGCAATCTCTCCAATGGTGGTTGAACTCCTCAAATCTTTCCAGGGGTCTACTTTTCCATTTGCCCCCCCACTCTATGATCATCACCACAGATGCGTCCCCCTACGCGTGGGGAGCTCACCTGGGAGATCTACGCACCCAGGGACTTTGGACCCCACAGGAGCGTCGTCATCACATCAATTTCCTGGAACTCAGAGCCATATTCTACGCCCTCAAGGCTTTCCAGCATCTTCTCTGTCCTCAAGTCCTCCTCCTGTGCACAGACAATCAAGTCGCCATGTACTACATAAACAAGCAGGGCGGCACCGGATCTCGCCCCCTTTGTCTGGAGGCTCTGCGCATCTGGACCTGGGCCACGGACCGCAATCTCTTTCTCAGGGCGGTCTATATCCAGGGCGAACAGAACTCTCTGGCCGACAATCTCAGCCGCATCCTTCAACCTCACGAGTGGACGTTGGACCCTCCGACTCTACTCTCCATCTTTGCTCGATGGGGCACTCCGCAGGTGGACCTCTTTGCAGCACCTCACAACCATCAGCTGCCCCAATTCTGTTCCAGACTCTTCTCTCCTCACCGTCTGGCCCCGGATGCATTCCTGCTCGACTGGAGGGATCGGTTCCTCTATGCCTTCCCTCCACTTCCTTTGATGTTGCGGACCTTGTCCAAACTCCGCAAGGACAATGCCACCATGATCCTCATCGCCCCTCGGTGGCCTCGTCAACACTGGTTCTCCCTTCTGCTTCAACTCAGCTCCAGGGAGCCCATTCCTCTTCCTGTGTTTCCTACTCTACTTACACAGCAGAATCAGTCTCTACTACATCCCAACCTGTCTTCCCTCCACCTGACAGCTTGGTTTCTCTCGGGCTGACCTCTCCGGAGAATCTATCTCAACCGGTCCGCCTCATTTTGGACGCCTCCAGGAAACCGGCCACTCTTCAATGTTACCATCAGAAGTGGACCAGATTCTCCTCGTGGTGTCTCCGGCATCATCAAGAACCCACCTCTTTGGCGGTGGAAACTGTCTTGGACTATTTGCTCTCGCTGTCCAACGCTGGCCTCAAAACCACTTCCATCAGAGTCCACCTCAGTGCCATCACTGCGTTTCACGAGCCTATTCTCGGAAAACCCCTCACGGCTCATCCTCTGGTTTCAAGATTTATGAGAGGGCTCTTCAACATCAAACCGCCTCTCAAGCCTCCTCCCGTCGTCTGGGACCTGAATGTGGTTCTCTCTGCCCTTATGAAACCTCCGTTTGAGCCTCTTGCCACAACTTCATTCAGGCTTCTTACCTGGAAGGTGCTTTTCCTAATTGCCATCACCTCTGCCAGGAGGGTTAGCGAACTGCATGCACTGGTTGCCGACCCACCGTTCACTGTTTTTCACCATGACAAGGTTGTTCTGCGTACCCACCCTAAATTCCTTCCCAAGGTGGTCTCAGCTTTTCACCTCAACCAGTCCATTGTGCTTCCCGTCTTCTTCCCTAAGCCTCACTCGCATCCTGGAGAACAGGCGTTGCACACGCTGGATTGTAAGCGTGCCCTTGCTTACTACCTTGATCGTACCAGAGCTCACCGAACATCCCCTCAGCTCTTTTTGTCTTTCGATCCCAACCGTTTGGGCCGTCCTGTCTCCAAACGGACACTTTCAAATTGGCTTGCTGCCTGTATTGCCTTCTGTTATGCTCGGGCCGGTCTCTCACTGGAAGGATCTGTCACGGCCCACAGAGTCCGAGCTATGGCTGCTTCTGTGGCTTTCCTCCGTTCCACGCCCATCGAGGAAATCTGCAAGGCGGCCACTTGGTCCTCAGTTCACACGTTCACTACTCACTACTGTCTGGATGCATTCTCCAGACGGGATGGACACTTCGGCCAATCTGTGTTACAAAATTTATTTTCCTAATGGCCAACCATCCCTCCTCCCTCTTTGTTAGCTTGGAGGTCACCCATGTGTTAAGAATATGCTGCCTGCTTGTCCTGGGATAAAGCACAGTTACTTACCGTAACAGGTGTTATCCAGGGACAGCAGGCAGATATTCTTAAGTCCCACCCACCTCCCCGGGTTGGCTTCTTAGCTGGCTTATCCTAACTGGGGACCACGCACTCCTCCGTCGGGCGGGAAGGCACTCGCGCACGCGCGGTGCGGCCAACTAGAAACTTCTAGTTAAAAGGTCCGTACCGAGGGCTCCGTCGGTGACGTCACCCATGTGTTAAGAATATCTGCCTGCTGTCCCTGGATAACACCTGTTACGGTAAGTAACTGTGCTTTATATGCATCTGGGCAGCTGCCAAGAAAAATTAAACAGAGCTCACAAAGCTCCTTGTAGTCTTCCCTTGGATGTGATGAATTCAAGGCTGTTCTTCAGAAAGTTGCAATTTCTTTCTAAAGGACTGATGTGTCTGCATCAGCGTATCATCCACAGCAACCTCATATAAATCCTGGTCTTTGTATGACCAATTTTGCTAAAATCATGAACACAGCAACATCTGGTCCTCCACTAACTCCAAACAGTTGGATGAAGATGCGTCCAAGCATAATGTTGACAGGTGGGCCTTGCTAACTCCTGTCCTACTGATGATTCAATGAAGGTGCATGCACTGTTTTTCAGACTTGTATTACTCACAGTGGTATCAAACACTAGTCCCCGGACTTGTCTCCGAAGACTCCACTTATCCAGTACTGCAAGACCTGTTTCAGCTTGCTGTTTGCTAGTTCCACGGCCAATTTTTGGAACTCTGAGTAACCTCTTGTCACTGGCAGTGGAGAAATGTAATGCAGTTCTGTTGATGATTTCTTTATTTCCAGTAATGTCCAGGAGTTTTTCATTCTAATTCAGCAGTAATGGAGTTTCTGTTGTTTCATCTAGGAATTCATCCTTTAGAGTGGCTGCCTCTTCACGGTTTTTGCACCGTTCTCATCTAAATGAGCTTCTTGACAATGTCATTTCATTCATGGCTAAGTACTTTGACAACAGCACCAGTTACAAATGGAGCACCTCTGTCTGACAAATTAACACGATCTAGCGTTCCAACAACTTCATGGTGTGCAAGGATGTTCACCTTTGGTCATTTTGAACCAGAACTGGAACAAGGGGTTCTGCTGACTTCAAAATCAGCATCTGAATTTGAGCAACTGTCAGAGTCAACTTCAGCAGTATTCTTAGAATCAGATAAGTTTGTCTCTCTAAAGGAAATTAATTACATGGCAGAGAGCTATTGTCCTTCTGCCCCCTTCTCCCCGAAGCCTGCCTTTAAAGGGTTCGGGACTCCAACTTTTTCCACCCTAAAGCTTCAGCACAGTGAGGGGAAGGGAGCCAATTGTCCCTCTCACTGCATCGAGACTCCAATTCAAACTTCCATCTTCGGCGGGAAGCTCCACCCCCTTCTCCCCAGAGCCTGCCTGCTTTATCTTCAGCCCTTTAAAGGTCTCAGGACTTTACAGTGTTTTTTCCACTTTAAAGCTTCAGCACAGTGACTTTTGTTGAAACCAGTGTCCCATCTCATAAAGCAAACTCAATCAGGAATCTGCTGACAGTCATACCAACCCGCTGATTTTAGCTTCTAGTCTCTGGATTTCCCCCCTTAATCTTAGAGCTATCATAGCCGATGTCACAGGAAAGATTCTTACTGGTCCTCTACTTACTAGGCACGAGAAGTCTTGATATCAAGAGCTTTAGCATTTGAATCAATTCAAACTCACTTTACATGGGACAGAATCACCAGGTCCGAAAAATCTTTTCGCCCCTCTCGCCACCTTCATAACTGCACGGAAACAAGTACCTTTCCAATCTCTATGGTTAACTCTTCCTGCCATCCCTTAAGACCAACGCACAAAAGACAACGACTCCTAAAAAACCTACAACACTCAGAGCCATTGGCTCCTCTAGATCCAGATTACAAGCTATCTGGAGCTTACCTGAACATTCATTCATTCAGGAATAAGGCACAATTGGTCAAAGACTGGCTGGAAGAAATCCATCTGGATATTCTACTTCTAACTGAAACGTGGTTAATCTCTGATCAGGATATCATCATAGGTGATATACTACCTTCATACTACAAAATTATCCCTTTATCAAGAATCAAAAAAAGAGGAAGTGGTTTAGCAATAATTCTCAGAGACCACTTAAAGTTCTAAGTGTTAGACTCCAAACTGACTACTGACCTGGAAATTCTCACCTATATTTAAAGAGGATTGCAAAGACAACTTGATCTTCACAATGTTTTACATTCCCCCCAACAAATGGCACCTAGCAAAAGAGGAATTCTATGAATTCCTCCTTGCAAACTCGGTAGCCGATGCCTACAACTTTATAGCCGGGGATGTTAATTTACACCTTGAACAGGCAGACAATTTCAACGTAACTGACCTACTTTCCTTCCTTACATCATTAGGATTCTCCAAACCATCCCCAACTAAAACCCACCAGAAAGGTCACCACTTAGATCTGATCACATTCCTTTCTAATGCTCCAATGACCTCCCAATATAAATCTCAAAGGTGAAACCTAGTCCAATACTCCCTGGTTGGACCATCTCTTATGCAACTTTGAATTATGCTGGATTAAAAGACAACTCAAAACAAAACCAAGGAACAACTTCAAAGAGAAAACTATTTGCACTAGAGGACAGCTGAACCCAGTAGAATTTTGGACGAACTATAGCTTAATCTCCAACCCAACTTTAGTGATCAGGTCTTAAATGACATAGCCCCTCTGAAAAAACGTAAAAAAAGACGTTTATCAGACAACTGGTGCGATACAGACTTAATGGTATTAAAGCAAGAATTGCATAAATTGGAAAGAATATGGTGCAAATCAGGGAAAGATGAGGATAGACTTATTTGGCGACTAAAGGTTAAAGAATACAAAATAATGATCAAAGAAAAGCGTAGCAAACATTATTCCCAAAAAATTAATTCTCCTACTTTAAATAGTCATGAATTCTTCAAAATAGTCAACTCTTTGTTTGATATTGAATTCCACAAGCGCTCCAATACAGACTCCCCATCCCCTGTGGCGATCTTAACTGACTTTTTGCTACAAAAATCCACAAATTGAGATCATCTCTTGCAGGTTCAAACATAGATTTACCTATCATGTTTCCTGCCTTAGACAAAGAAGATAGAGCTGTTGATATGATCTGGAATCACTTTGAAAACCCAGACTGGAGCCACTTCCTCAAGCTTTACTCAAAATATGTAAAATCTAATTGCCTATTGGACAACTGCCCACCGACTATTATGAAAACAGCTCCTATCTTCAAGGTTTCATCATGCATGCGTACCGGTAAATTCCCGGAGGAACTTGGTCATATCCTCGTGACTCCTATTATCAAAAACCCAATGGAGTCCGTTTCCTTGACGGCCAACTACAGACCCATTGCCAACATATCATTCTTTCTTAAACTAATGGAAGGTCTGGTTAACATCGACCTCACGGAATATTTAGAGAAGCTTAACATTCTACATGATTCTCAGTCTGGCTTCCGAACAAATTACAGCACTGAAACAGTTTTGGCCTCCATAACTGACCATCTTTTCCATTTGTTTTCCCGGGAAAAAAAGCGCACTGGTACTGCAGTTCGACCTGAGCAGTGCCTTTGACCTTGTTGATCATGACCTCCTGCTTAGGTGCCTTGATTCCATCGGCATTTCCAGACAGGCACTAAATTGGTTCACAGGTTTCCTGAAAAAACGTATTTACAGGTCTACAGCGAAGGAGCCTACTCTCAAACTTGGTCCAATCCCTGCGGAGTGCCACAGGGCTCCCCCTCTCCCCTTCACTTTTCAATATCTACATAGCTTCACTGGGAAATATGTTATCCGATTTAAAACTGAAATCGTACATATATGCGGATGATATAACAATTATTATTCCCATAATCTCATTGACCCAAGAGACAGAACAATTCATCTCATCCGTCCTTACCAAGATAGAACATTGGACTATGCATTCCAAACTAAAACTGAATCCCGAAAAATACAAGATTTTCTTGGCAAGTCCCAATAACAAGATCGTGAACACCTCCCTGAGACTAAATGGATCAGACTACCCAATTAATCCCACAACCAAAATCCTTGGCATCACCCTGGACCGAAGCCTGACGTTTGAAGATCACACTAATGCTCAAATCAAAAAATGCTTTCTCACTCTATGGAAACTTCGTACCATTAACCCTTTCAGGACCAAGGGACATATTTGTCCCATAACTTTAAAATCCTATAAATTTTGATTGGGATAGTCTACAGTTCTAAATTTGATATGTATGGATTCCATATGATACTGCCTTTATGTAAACAAACTGGTTCCGACATTCATTCATTAGCGTCGTTGCCAGATTGACGAGAAGATTCACTTGCCACACTGTCCATAAGCCAGAAGTTTGATTTAAAAAAAAAAAAAAATAATGATATTTCACAAAAAAAATCAATTTTTTGGCATCTGCAAGCCCTTTTTACCATAAAAATGTCATCAAAACCACAAAAATTGGCCTACGATCCTTATGGTCCTGAAAGGGTTAAACAATACTTCGATTTCTTTTCCTTTCAACTGCTGGTTCAATCCCTGATCTTAAGTACCTTAGACTACTGCAATATTATATAGAAACATAGAAACAGACGGCAGATAAGGGCCACGGCCCATCTAGTCTGCCCACCCCAATGACCCTCCCCTACCTTTGCCTTGTGAATAGATCCCATGTGCCGATCCCATTTGGCCTTAAAATCAGGCACGCTGCTGGCCTCAATCACCTGCAGTGGAAGACTATTCCAGCGATCAACCACAATTTCAGTGAAAAAGAATTTCCTGGTGTCACCTCGTAGTTTCCCGCCCCTGATTTTCCACGGATGCCCTCTTATTGCCGTGGGTCCCTTGAAAAAGAAGATATCTTCCTCCACTTCGATGCGGCCCGTGAGATACTTGAACGTCTCGATCATATCCCCCCTCTCTCTGCGCTCCTTGAGCGAGTATAGCTGCAGTTTGTCTAATCGTTCTTTGTACGGGAGATCCTTAAGTCCCGAGACCATCCGGGTGGCCATTCTCTGAACCAACTCCAGTCTCAGCACATCCTTGCGATAATGCGGCCTCCAGAATTGCACACAGTATTCCAGGTGGGGCCTCACCATGGATCTATATAAAGGCATAATGATTTCCGGCTTACGGCTGACGAAACCCCTGCGTATGCAACCTATGATCTGTCTTGCCTTGGATGAGGCCTGCTCCACCTGACTGGCAGCCTTCATGTCCTCACTGACGATCACCCCCAAGTGTCTTTCTGCTACCGTTCTTGCTAGAATCTCACCATTGCATGGATTATGGTTGCCTGGCTTTCAAGATCATTCACGGAATCCTGCCTCCTCTTATCCCACTGTCTTTCAACTCCTCCAGTCCCGACTCCTCCAGAACTGCCCAAAGGCTTAAACTAGCCTTCCCCTCTCCACGTGGCACCCACTATTCAGGCAAACTGGGAAAATCCCTTCTCTTCAAAATCACAGGTCTTTGGAACGACCTCACCACCCCGCTGCGGAACCTGAGCTCCCTTCAGTTATTCCGCAAACAACTGAAAACCTGGCTTTTCAGCAAATTGTAGCTCTATCCTTCCCCCCTTTCTCTCCCCCCTTCTACACATAAGTTCATGTAATCCTTTTTCTTCTTCTCTACCCACTATTTTAAGTTCTTGTAAACCGTGTCGAGCTCCATTCTCATGGAGATGATGCGGTATATAAACTTAAGGTTTAGATTAGATTAGATTAGATTAGGTGCATAACCTTGCATTTTTTGGCATTGAAGCTAAGTTGCCAGGTCCTAGACCAGCGCTCTAGTAGGAGTAGGTCGTGCATCATGTTGTCGGGCATTGAATCTTCGTCCGTTGTGCATTTGCCCACTATATTACTTAGTTTGGCTTCATCGGCGAATAATGTTATTTTTCCTCGAAGGCCTTCTGCCAAGTCTCTTATAAAGATGTTGAATATGATCGGGGCCCAAGACCGAGCCCTGTGGCACTCCACTGATCACCTCCGTCATTTCGAAGGGGGTGCCGTTCACCACTACCCTTTGAAGCCTACCTCCAAGCCAGTTTCCAACCCATTTCGTCAATGTGTCACCTAATCCTATAGAATTCATCTTGCTCAGCAACCTGCGGTGTGGCACGCTATCGAATGCTTTGCTAAAGTCCAGGTACACGATGTCCAGGGACTCCCCAACATCCAGATTCCCCTTCACCCAGTCAAAGAAGCTGAACAGGTTGGATTGGCATGATCTCCCCTTAGTAAATCCATGTTGACGGGATCTCTCTCTCAAGAAAACCATCAAATGACTGAGAGTCATCCAAAATGCTGCAGTCCGTCTCATTTATGGCCTCAAGAAATCAGACCATGTAAGCCCATATTACAAAAAACTACACTGGCTGCCTATGGAAGCAAGGGTCATTTTTAAGTTTACTTGCCTTTGCTTCAAAACCATGACAGGTTCATTCCAAACCTATCTGTCTCACCAATTCGCATTCCCAGGCACAACTAATACACGCAGTACCTACTTGTTCGCTTTTCCATCCCTAAAGGGCTGCACCTACATGAGATACCTCGATAGAACACTATCATCTCGATAGAACACTATCATTCCAAGCATGGAAATGGAACAAATATTTAACCAACTTCATCTCAAATGCACTTTCGTACCAAACGTTTAGGAAGTCAATAAAAACTTATCTCTTTGATAAATTTCTCTGACCCCACTTTAACCTGATGTACTTCCAAAACACTTCCAGATAAACCTGACTAAACTTAACATGCCAGTGTAATTTCGAAAGTTCTCTGTAATGTCGCTGTCTGTATACAGTCTCTTCCCTTGTAAACCACTTAGAATTGTTTGTGGTATAGCGGTATATAAAAATAAATTTATTATTATTAATTGAAAAACAAGGGCATTAAAACAAAATCATGATGAACCAAGGAAGGAAGATAGGCATATCATAACTGACGTTAAAAAAGGTAGAAAGAATCATCATGTTATACAGGTGACCATTATCCCTTGACTTTCTTAGCTGAAGGTTAGAAGGAAACGCTCTTAAGTCTTTTAAGTTTCTGTGAAAGTAAGAATTTCTGAATAAAGCTCATAGCTAGCAAGCAACTCTCATTATGTTCTGGGAACCCTTTGTGATGCACTGGAACCATACCAACTCGGTTGAACAATCATCCTTTAGGTAAGGTGTTAATCATCACCCGTTTTGCTCAGTTGCAAATGAGACTCCATCCAATTTTTTTCTAATGTTTGGTTTGTGTGTGTGATTTAACATCTATGTACTTTAGCTGCCTGCCTCGATGTTAAAGTTAGTGCTGCTGGTGGCACTGGCTGGTCTCCCTCTCGCATCTCCCTGTTCTTTTTATGAGGCACCAAAGGACCCCACCTTAAAGCGCTAGACAACATGTTGCTGCGGGTGCTGCCTGCCCCGATGTTAAAGTTAGTGCTGCTGGCAGCACGGTCTGGTCGAGTGGATACATTTTTAATGTCAAAGCTGAAACATGCCTAGAAACCCAGGGCCAAACATTCAAAATGGTTTTGACCAGGCAAGAAAAACTACTTCATGGTTAAACCATGCTGAGCAGGCAGGCAGGGAGGGGATATTCTGTGGCAGTTTACTGTGCAGTACTGTGACACACTGCTTATGTGTTTGTTGCGGCCGTACTTTTTTCTATGTCCCGGCCTGTTATGGGATTTAAAAGGTGTAGCCAGTGCAACTGGGTAATTTCATTCACTGACCCGCACCTTTTGTGTATTAAGAGCTTGGGACCAGAACATTGCCATGAGTTGTGCCCATGCTTTGCTACCCTTCAAAAAAGAGCTCTTTGGAGATGTTGTGTCCAGATTCAGCAGCTCTTTGGTTCCATAGAGCCGTCTACGGAAAAGGCCTCGACCTCGGTGGCAGCCTCGTCCAGCAATTCACCCTCGTCGGTTAAGGCCTCGTCTGCTGCACCTCTTAAGGCCTCGTCTTCATGCAAGTCTGCTCTTCCCTCCACAGGTACCCTTGTTAAGAAGCCTCCAGCTGAGTCTCAAGCAATCCAGGCAACAAATGCAGTCGTGCCAGCCTCTATGAGACCTCCTACGAAGCATGCCTTCAAAAACAGGGAATACTCATCTTCGAGGTCGCCCTCTGTGGAGTGCACTGCTGCACCTTTTAGACCAGAGTCATTGGTCTCAGTGCCTCTCTTCGAGAATATGCTGCAAGCAGTGTTCCCTCTAAGCGGGCGGGTGTTGTGAGCTAAAAATATCGGGCGCCAGCAAGTTATGAGCCAAATAAATATGTTGCTTTCTACCACAGAACTTCCTTACGTTTGTATGGAATCTATCCCCTTTCAACTTTAGAGAGTGCCCTCTCGTTCTCCCTGCCTTAGCTACTAAGTCTATTCCCTTCAGTACCTTGAATGTTTCTATCATGTCCCCTCTCAATCTCCTCTGCTCAAGGGAGAAGAGGCCCAGTTTCTCTAATCTTTCGCTGTACGGCAACTCCTCCAGCCCCTTAACCATACGTGACAAAAAATCAATTCATGTAGCAAATGCTACATTTATCTTTTGGCATGGCCCATCATGTAGCAAATGCTATAACTGATGGGCCATGCCAAAAGATAAATATATATATACTAAAAAATAAAAATAAATATATACTAGGAGTAAAGGGGCATGCAATAAAGCTTTTAAGTAGTAGATTTAAAACAAACCTGGGAAAATATTTTTCATTCAACATGTAATTAAAAAAAGATTTGGATAATTTCCTTAAAAAATCTGCATGACATTATTAAGATGGACTTAGGAAAGCCCACTGCTTATTCCTAGAATAAACAGCATAAAATCTGTTTTACTCTTTTGCACTGTTGTGCTTTCAGCAAAATGTTTTAAACACAAAAACAGAAAATCACATGCACAGGCATTAGGTCACCCAGGCATCTAGAATTAGCAATCTTGCACAGCCAGCCTATGATTGACAGGAGCTGCCAAATCACATTGAAAAGGATGATAAGGAAGGCAGATAAGAGATGGTGGAAGGAAGACAAAACGAAAAGGCAAGAACAAAACTGAAGTAGAAACGAGCCAAACATACAGTATAGCATACAAAAAATGTATGTTTTCCTTTGGCTTCCAAAAACTGATTGGCATCCAAGTTCCCTAAAGTTTCACACAGTCATCTTCTAATAATGTCACCATATACAGTTGGCTTGCCAGAAATATGTTTAGGATGCCACTGCAACTCTACCAACAGCATATTAACTTAACAGTGTAGCTTCAAAATAACTGCATCTCTATCCTTCCCTCCCCCCTGTGGTTTTTAGCATATCTCTCTTCTCATTTCCTCCACTCAGATCTGATCATTCTCTGCTCTCTCTTCCCTTTTCTTCTCTGGTCTTCCTTCTCTATTTTCTGCCTCCATCTAAATTAAATTCTTTCTTACTATTTAGTCCCGTTTCCCTCTTTTCACTGTGTCTACACACAGCTTGTCACCCCTTTCCCTCACCCCTCCATTTTCTTACTATTTTCTTCCCCCTTTATTTATCTCCTCCTTCCATCCAGTATGTGTTCTTTCCCCACTTCCATTCAGCATCTGCTCTCCCTTCTCAACTGACATCCATCTGCCTTCTGCTCTCTCTCCCTTCTTCTCACTTCCATCATCTGTCCCCTTCTCTCTCTCTCTCATCTCCTCCATTCCATCATCTGCCCCTTCTCTCTCTCTCTCTCTCTCCCCCCCCCCCAACTTCCATCATCTGCCCCCCTTCCCCTCACCTTTGTGGGTCACTTTCTTTCCCCTGAGGGTGGCTCATGTCACAGGGGAAGCTTTGGCCGAGCAGAACCGCTTGATTGACAGTGGAACTTACTTGATTGATGTCGATGCTGGGGCCCGTTGCCGTTTGAAGGAAAAAAAAAAAGGTGGAAAAAAGGAACCTGTAAAGGCGAGAGGAAGGGAAACCTCCAGGACAGCTGCTTTTTGCCCTCCTTCAGCGGCCCAAGAGTTCAGACCAGCAGCGGCAGCTCTGTATGCTTTTAACTTCGGCACAGAGCTGCCCCTAATCAATAGTTTAGCGCGGTTTCATGAGGCAGCCTCGGGGCCTTTGATAGCCGGCCCGCTTCGATGATGCGATGTGGGCCGGCCTAGCAAAGGCCCCGAGGCTGCCTTATGAAACCGCGCTAAACTATTGATTAGGGGCAGCTCTGTGCCGAAGTTAAAAGCATACACAGCTGCCGCTGCTGGTCTGGAGGTGCGGAGACAAGGCAGGAGGCAAACGCGGTGGAAGGCAGGAGTCCCGGCGAAGGCAGGAGTCCCGGCACAGCGACTACAACAGGAAGTTGCAAGTCAGCTGACGCCGGCCTTTCGTTGCGGCGGGGACCGAATCCTTCGCGGACCGGCAAGATTTTGTTTGCGGACCGGCGGTTGAAGAACTGTGCTCTACACTGTGTGCGCTGTGACGAGAAACTTGTGCGCTGCGAGGTAATATTTTGTGCGCCAGCGCACCCCAGCGCAGCTTAGCGGGAACACTGGCTGCAAGCCATCTTGACCAGGCAGCTCACATCTGTGTTTGCTAAGCTTCCCCTGCCTTGACCCTGCTTTCTGCAAGCCAGTCTGAGCATTCTGTCGAAGCCCAAGGAGCTAACCCTGTTAGGTCTCGGCCTTTGTCCTCCAGTGACTCCTCGCCTCATCCTTCCAGGTCCAGGTCTCCAGCTATTCAACCTGCTCGAGAGGTGGGGCACAAACCTCGATCCAGGTCTCATTCAAAGCATTCCTCTTCATTGAGGCATCTGCCTCCAAGGAAGGATTTGAAGTCTTCTATACCTCGTTCTTCGAGGCTCCCTCCAAAACTGGGCATAGGTCTCATACCACGAAGCGTTTAACGCCTCGTTCTTCTCCACTTCGAGGCTTGTCCAGGTCCGGGACTCCTCTGTCAAGGCATGCTACGAGGGATCCTGGTTTCTACGAGGCATGAATCGAGGCATTCAGTCCCTCACACTCCTTGGACCTCTCCATCACATCCTCTCAAACTAAGCACTGTCTGACTCTTCCTATATCACACAGTGGAGCTTCTTCTGTGACTCTTACGTTGGATACAGACATCCCTTCCCAGTACTCCAAGGAGGCTTCTCCTTCTTACCTCGCTGTCGCTCTACTTCCCCTCCTGAAGGTTCTTTATCTGCAAAATCCACATCGTTTTCCAAATTCATATTTTACATGAGTAAGGCTCTTCAAATTGATCTACAATCCGAGTCTAAGTATACTCCTGAGTATTTGGCTGAAATGGATTTGCCCCATCCTTCAAATGACACTTTGAGACTTCCCATGAATCCTGCTTTAAAACAAACTTCCCTGAGAAATCTTGAGACTCCTTATTCTATTCCGGCTATACCTCAAAATGGAATCTCGTTACCGCACGGTTTCTTGTAAAGGGTTTGAGAAGCTGCAATTGTCTCACCAATCTTTGGTGGTAGAATCATCTCTCAAAGTCCAATCCCACCAAAGTCTATGCAGCAGTCCCTCCAGGAAGAGAGGGATGGACAATGAACAAATTTGGACGCCGTCTGTATCAAAATTCCATGATGGCAATCAGGATTTTAAACTACAACTTCATATTCACCGCTTATCTGAAGTACTGCATAAAGACTATGCTCTACTTCTCAGATTTACCTGAGCAGCGGTTGCCTGAGTTTCAATAGCTCCACCATATTCTATCTCAAATACGTCTGTTTATGCTCCAAGCGACTTATGATGCATTTGAAATTTCATCTCGAGTCACTGCCTTTTCTGTGGCAATGCGGCGTCTTGCTTGGTTACGGATTGTGGACATGGATCCTAACCTTCAAGTTCGCCTAGCCAATATACCCTGTCAAGGTAATGAGCTGTTCGACGAATCCATTGAAGCTGCCACCAAGTGTCTGTCAGAGCATGAGCGGTCATTTGCCTCTTTGATTAGACCTAAGCTTCCAGTTACTAAGCCTTATAGGCCACCTCAACGTCATTATTCACAGAAATGTACTCTGGCTTATTCCAGGCCTCCACCCAGGAAACAGTCACAGCAGAAGAGTCAACAAAAACCCCAGACTCCTACTGTAGCTAAGCCTACACAGTCTTTTTGACAATCTAAATCTGAGCATAACGTCAATCTTCATGCATCATTTTTTTTGTTCTTCCCATAGGAAGTCACCTCCATCATTTTTACCAACAGTGGAAGCAGATTACGTCAGACCTTTGGGTTCTTACCATATTCCGAGAGGGTTACTTGCTCCAGTTTCTTCAAATTCCACCAGATCTCCCTCTAAAAGAGTTTCCTTCCAATGTGTCACAACTTCCCCTTCTTCTTCAGGAGGCTCAGGCTCTTCTTCACCTCCATGCCGTTGAAGAGGTTCCCTTGGCCCAACGGGAAATGGGTTTTTATTCCCGTTACTTTCTGGTGCCAAAGAAGACGGGAGATTTGCGACCTATCCTGGACCTCAGAGCTCTTTACAAATTTCTTGTCAGAAAAATTTTGAATGTATCCCCTGATGGATCAAGAAAATTGGTTATGCTCCCTAGATCTCAAAGAGGCTTACACTCATATTCAAATTCATCCAGCCTCTCGCAGATTTCTAAGATTTCGGGTGGGGAATCTTCATCTCCAATAAAGAGTCCTCCCTTTCGGGCTGGCATCATCTCCCAGAGTCTTTACAAAATGCCTGGTGATGGTGGCTGCAGCCCTGTGGACGTAGGGTCTTCAAGTCTTTCCATATCTGGACGACTGGCTCATCAAAGCCTCGTCGTAACAAGGGGTTATTGTAGCGACCCAACGGACTATTTTCTTTCTCCAAAGTCTTGGGTTCTAAATCAACTTTCCAAAGTCCCAGCTACGCCCCTCCCGAACTCTACAGTTTATTGGAGCCGTCCTGGACACTGTTCAACTGAGAATGTTCCTGCCTAAAAAACGTCAGGATGCTCTCATTCACCTTTGCCAACAAGTGTCTTCCCTCACGTCAATCTCAGCAAGACACATGATGGTTCTTCTCGATCACATGTTCTCTACAGTTCATGTGACTCCTTTTGCCAGACTTCACCTCCGAATTCTTCAGTGGACCCTGTCGTCTCAGTGGCAGCAGGCTTGCGACCCACTGTCTCAACACATTACAGTGACACCTTCGTTGAGACAGTGGTGGATGCTGTCTTCCAATCTTTCCAGAGGTTTGCTATTTCACACGCCCCTCATCAGAAAATTCTCACGACAGATTCCTCGACATACGCTTGGGGAGCTCACCTAGATGGTCTCCGTACTCAAGGTCACTGGTCAAGCATAGATCGTTGATGTCATATCAATCTGTTGGAACTCAGAGTGATCTTCTATGCTCTCAAAGCTTTTCAGCATCTTCTCCACAACAAGGTAGTCCTCATTCGAACGGACACTGAAGTCGCTATGTATTATGTAAACAAGCAGGGAGGAAAAGGATTTCTCACTCTATGCCAGGAAGCTCTGAAGCTTTGGAATTGGGCAATCCTTCACAACACCTTCCTGAAAGCTGTCTACATCCAAGGAGAGAAAAACTGTCTGGCAGACAAATTGAGTCGTCTCCTCCAACCTCACGAATGGACACTCAATTCCTCGCCTCTACATCATGTTTTTGCTCAGTGGGGAACTCCTCAGATAGACCTCTTTGCATCTCCCACAACAAGAAACTGCCTCAGTTCTGCTTCAGGATTTATTTTCCTCACTGCCTCGAGTCAGATGCTTTTCTTCTGGAATGGGCAAATCAATTTCTCTATGCATTCCCTCTGATTCTCAAGACTTGTCATACTCAAGCAGGAGCATGCCACCGTGATTCTGATAGTTGGCCCAGACAACCATGTATTCCCTTCTACTTCAACTCAGCACCAGGGAGCCTCTACTTCTACCAGTATTTCCCTCTCTGCTTATACAGAGTCAAGGGTCTCTGCTTCATCCCAACCTGCAGTCTCTACACTTGACAGCTTGGTACCTCTCAACCTAACTGCCACTCTACAGTTTTCTCAATCTGTACAGGACATTATAGAGGCTACCAGGAAGCCTGCCACTAGGCAGTGTTACACCCAGAATTGGACTAGATTCACTGCTTGGTGTACTATTCATCACAAGGTGTCGCATTCTACCTCCTTGTCTTCGATCTTGGATTACCTGGTGCACTTATCTCAATCTGGCCTCAAATCCACATCCATTTGAGTCCACCTCAGTGCAATTGCTGCTTTTCATCAGCCTATCGAAGGGAAACCCCTGTCTGCTCATCCTGTGGTTTCCAAGTTTATGAAAGGACTTTTCAATGTCAAACCACCTCTCAAGCCGCCTCCAATGGTTTGGGATCTCAATGTTGTTCTTGCTCAATTGATGAAGCCTCCTTTCGAACCAATAGATTTGGCTCATCTTAAATATCTCACTTGGAAAGTGGTTTTTCTCATTGCGCTCACCTCTGCTAGACGGCAGATCCACCTTTCACAGTATTCCATCATGACAAGGTGGTTCTCTGTACTCATCTTAAATTCTTACCTAAAGTGGTTCCAGAATTTCATCTCAATCAATCCATTGTACTTCCAGTGTTTTTTCCAAAGCCTCATTCTCATCCTGGAGAAACAGCTCTTCATACTCTGGACTGTAAACGTGCTTTGGCTTTCTACTTGCAACATACTCAACCTTACAGAACTGCTCCTCAACTTTTTATCTCCTTCGATCCGAATAAGTTGGGGCATCCTGTTTCCAAGCGAACCATCTCCAACTGGATGGCTGCTTGCATTTCTTTCTGCTATGCTCAGACTAGACTGCATCTACAGAGTCGAGGCACAGCCCACAAAGTCAGCCATGGCAGCATCAGTAGCTTTCCTTAGATCCACTCCTATTGAGGAAATCTGCAAGGCTGCCACTTGGTCCTCGGTTCATACATTCACCTCTCATTATTGTCTGGATACTTTCTCCAGACAGGATGGTCATTTTGGTGAGGCAGTTTTACAACATTTATTCTCCTAAATTGCCAACATTCCCACCATCCCACTCTGGTTAGCTTGAAGGTCACCAACATGTTGAGCATATGCTGCCTGCTTGTCCTGGGATAAAGCACAGTTACTTACAGTAACAGTTGTTATCCAGGGACAGCAGGCAGACATTCTCACAACTCGCCCACCTCCCCTGGTTGGCTTCTTAGCTAACTAGCTATCTGAACTGAGGTACCTCAGAGGAGGTGCGCGACCTACGTTTGGCAGGAAGGCACTCGCGCATGCGCAGTGTAGCACTCGCTAACTTTCTGAAAGTTTTTCAAGTAAGTCTGCTTGCGAGGCTGTCTGCTTCGGGGCTCTGTGGATGATGTCACCCACAATATCTGCCTGCTGTCCCTGGATAACAACTGTTACGGTAAGTAACTGCTTTCTTCGTAGACAGCAAGGGAATGCAGCCACACTTGCCTGCCCACCTTCCCCTCAATACGATTCTCTTCTAGCTAGAGGACAAAACTTATGAACTGAGGTGAGGGGCTCCAAAGGCATGGTGCCCTTCACATGCTCTGTAAGCTTTAAAACTTTACTATACCTAGGGGAGAGCACAGACACTGAGGCTGTCGGAGGACTTCACCTTCAAGTGTACCTACATTTCCCCTGCTTGTCTCTGGAGAACTTGTATCCTCCCATCATTTATATTGAATCACCTCATTTCACTGCCTGCTGAACACCCAGGGCCAGAGGCATGGCCACCACTACTACCTTCTAAAACAGGGGTGTCAAACTCAATCACATTGAAGGGCCGAAATCTAAAACACAGGCTAAGTCACAGGCCAGACCCCACCCCCATAATAGTACTAATTGTAACACCATTTTTTCCATTCATTTTTCATATATACACACAGTATAATCTTATTAACAACACATAATGGTTAACCACAAAATTAAACTACACAAAGCACACTGTATGCTTCTCAACATTCAATACGGGACCAAAAACTAAAAGTACTTATATATTCAAATAAAACCCTAAGATTCAAGACAAAAAGAAACAAATACATTTCTTCCTAAACAATACAAAATATAGACAGCAGATGTAATTTCTCAAAATTGACACAATTCATTCAATAAATTGAGAATAAAATCATTTATCCTATGACAAGCAGGCAGCATATTCTCAATATATGGGTGACGTCATCCACGGAGCCCCAATGTGGACAGCTTCACAAGCAGACATGCTTGAAGAACTTTTAGAAAGTTCATGACTGCCACACCGCACATGCGCGTCTCCTCAGTTCTAAGTTTTCCGTGGAGCTGGGAAGCCCTCATTTCAAAGCTCTGCGCGAGAGTTAGTTCTAGTCACACCAACTCACGTAGAAAAAAAAAAGTATCAAAGGGATTTAGCAAACATAAAGAGTGGAGGGCTGGCTCTCGATCCAAGATGGCTGCCGCTTGCTGCTGCTGAGAGGACGCTTAGGAGTGTCTCGCTTACCTTTGGAGAAATGCCTAAGAGAAGGGGAAGAAGCGTTGGTGGAGCCTCCCGATGCTCGGAGACCCCTTTGCCTGCAGTGGATGCCATTTTCAGGCGTCTTTTGAATGAGCAGGTTTCGTCGGGGAATCGCCCGCTGGGAGCGCCGGCAGAGAGTAGTGCCGTGGCAAACTCCCTTGGGCTGGAAGTCTCGCTGAGCCCCGACATGAGGTCACCGCCCCTACAGCCGTTGCCGCTGGGAGCAAGCTCACCGCGAGAGGAGAGCACACCGGAGGAGGAAGTGTTTTCCTCTCGAGAGGCCAGTATGTCGGAGGGCTTGCTACTGAAGACAGCTGAAACTGAAAGTGAATTACTCCTTTCAGAAAAACCGGCGGCAGGAACAACTCTAGTTAAAGGGGATCAAGGCTCCAGAGAGGTAAAACAACCAAGTGAACATTCATTAATGACACAAGAAATTTTTGTTTCTCCTGTTAGACCTTCTGAAGTCACTCTAGACTCTCTTTGGGATTTAGTATCCAATTTTGGAAATGCCCTTAACTTACAGGTAAAAAATTTGGATAAAGAAGTACAAATCCAGAAAGAAGAGATAAAAACTTTAAAGGAAGAGACTGTATCACTGAAATTAGATATCCAAGAAGAAAAGAAGAATTTAAAAACAATTAAGAGTAATCAAGAGTTATTTGTTAAAGATAACACGATTATGAAGAGAAAATTGGAAGCTTTAGATAACAATATTCGGATTAACAATTTGCGTTTAATTAATTTTCCTAAAGTATTATCAATTTCTCCACGAGATATGATAAAGCGGTACTTTCTGGAAATCCTTAAGATACCTGAAAATTCCTTACCACCTCTTACAAAGGTTTATTATTTACCTATAAGAAATCAGGATCCTCAAAAGAAAGAAGATGAAGAAATACCACAGAAAGAACCCTTGGACGTGTCCACTTTGTTAGAGCAATCAGATAGAGAACTGGCTACTCCAGCCACTCTCTTATTGACTGTGGCTTTGGCCCCAGACAAGGATTGGATTCTTAAACTTTTCTTTAAAAATAGGGCCAAGGACTTTCTGGGTTTCCACATCCAGATATTTCCTGATGTCTCGAGAGAGATTCAGAAGAGAAGAAGGGAATTCTTAATGTTAAAATCAGGAGTGACTAAAATAGGGGGTTTATTTTTTCTTAGGTACCCTTGTAAATGTGTCATAAGATACCGTTCTTTGAAATATGTATTTGTAGAACCAGCTCACTTGACTGCTTTCCTTTCTGCGAAACGTCTTGAATTTGTAGAACCATCAGTACCATTGTGATAATAATTAGCTCACTTCCCAGTAGCAGTTTAAGCGATCTTTCTTGTTAAAATGTTTTTTTTTTTCTTTAAATTTCTACTCTTATTATTAACCTTGGATCCTAATTTGAGGACTAGTGTGTGATTAAGTTATGATGAATATCTTCTTTTATTTATTATTTTGAATTACTTTCAGGTTGGAGAGTAAATAATATTATGTTTTCTTGATCTCACTTTCTGTACAAGATTATGCTTGATAATAAATGTTTAAATTTTATAAATAAATAAATTAAAAAAAAAAAAAAAAGAGTGGAGGGCTATGTATGTTAATGCACACAGTTTAGGTAATAAACTTCTAGAATTAGAGACTGAAATAAGGAATGCTGACCTAGACATGGCGGCGATATCCGAAACTTGGCTAACGGACTCTCATGGGTGGGATATGGCTATACCGGGTTACAACTTACTTCGTCGGGACAAGAGAGGGCAAGTTAGGTGGGGGGGGTAGCATTATATATTAAAGAGGACATCAAAACCACCAGGATTACAGATGTCAAATACACAGGGGAATCCCTCTGGGTAAACCTGGCAAGAGGCAGAGAAAAGTGCCTGTATCTTGGTGTGGTATACAGACCCCCTAGACAACTGGATGACATGGACACAGACCTAATTGAAGACATTGAGAATATCACTCTAAGGGGAGACACTGTACTACTTGGGGACTTCAATATGCCTGATACAGACTGGGGCACACTTTCAGCGACAACCAGCGCTAGTAGGAGGTTATTAAACTCCATAAAGGGAGCCCGTCTCAAACAAATGGTGATGGAGCCCACTAGGGCCCAGGTGATCCTCGACCTGGTACTCACCAACGGGGAAAGCGTTTCAGAGGTCTCAGTAGGAGATACGCTAGCCTCCATAATATGGTTCAACCTTAGGAAAGGCTTCCCTAGATCAAACACGAAAACAAAGGTACTCCATTTCCGCGGCACAGACTTCACACGCATGGGAGATTTCGTACATCGGACGCTGCAGGACCAAGTGGAGACCGATGATGTAGAAGATAAGTGGTTAACACTGAAATCAACCATACATGAAGCAACTAGCCGCTTCATAAAATCAGTAAATAAACGACAAAGAAACAGTAAACCCCAATGGTTCACCGCAGAGATCTCACACCTTGTTAAGGAGAAGAAAAAAGCATTTCTTTCCTACAAGTGTACGGAAACAAGAGAAGCCATCATGGAATATAGGACCAGATCTACAGCGGTCAAAACAGCAATTAGGGAGGCCAAACTTCGTGTGGAAGAAACTCTAGCAAAGAACATTAAGAAGGGGGACAAATCCTTCTTCAGGTATATTAGTGATAGGAAAAAGAACACAGACGGGATAGTACGCCTTAGCAAACCGGATGGGAATTACGTGGAAGCAGATTCAGATAAAGCCGAACTACTGAACGAATACTTCTGCTCTGTCTTCACTTGCGAGGCACCAGGACACGGTCCTCAGTTAGAGGCTAAGTCAAGTGCGAACGACCCGTTTCAAAATTTTGAGTTTACACCAGGTGAAGTTTACAGTGAACTGTCAAGACTAAAGGTAAATAAAGCCATGGGACCAGACAATCTGCACCCAAGAGTGCTCAAAGAGTTGTGCGATGTCCTGGCGATACCGCTAGCTGCACTCTTCAATCTCTCCCTAAGCACGGGAAGAGTACCCTTGGACTGGAAAACAGCCAACGTCATTCCTCTACACAAAAAGGGTTGCAGGGCAGAGGCTGCGAATTACAGGCCGGTGAGTCTCACATCAATAGTGTGTAAACTCATGGAAACTTTAATTAAACGCAAATTAGACACGATCCTGTCTGAGGGAAATCTACGGGATCCCAATCAACATGGATTCACCGGGGGTAGGTCCTGCCAATCTAATCTCATCAGCTTCTTTGACTGGGTGACAAGGAAGCTAGACTTGGGAGAGTCTATGGACATCGTGTACCTGGATTTCAGTAAAGCATTTGATAGCGTCCCACACTGCAGGCTGTTGAGCAAAATGAAATTGATGGGGTTAGGAGAAACACTAACTACTTGGGTCAATGATTGGCTAAGTGGAAGACTTCAAAGGGTAATGGTTAACGGTACCCTCTCTAAAACATCGGAGGTGACCAGCGGAGTACCGCAGGGTTCAGTCCTGGGCCCACTCCTTTTCAACATATTCATAGGGGATCTGACTCAGGGGCTTCATGGTAAAATAACATTATTCGCCGACGACGCTAAACTATGCAATATAGTAAGGGAATGTACTTTACAGGATAGTATGGCACAGGACCTGCTTACATTGGAAAGATGGTCCTCGACCTGGCAGTTGGGCTTTAACGCTGGGAAATGTAAGGTTATGCACCTCGGTAGCGGTAATCCATGCAGAAATTACACCTTGAATGGAGAAACTTTAACTTGTACTTCGGCGGAACGAGACCTAGGAGTAATCATCAGTGCAGACATGAAAACTGCCAATCAAGTGGAGAAGGCTTCATCTAAAGCAAGGCAGATGATTGGATGTATCAGTAGAAGCTTTGTCAGCAAGAAGCCTGAAGTCATAATGCCATTGTACAGAACCATGGTGAGACCTCATCTGGAATACTGTGTACAATTCTGGAGGCCACATTACCGTAAAGATGTGCTTAGAATCGAATCGGTTCAACGGATGGCCACCAGGAGGATCTCGGGGCTAAAGAGTCTCTCGTACGAGGAGAGACTAAACAAACTACAGCTCTACACTCTAGAAGAACGTAGGGAAAGAGGAGACATGATTGAGACATTTAAATACATCACGGGACATATCGAGGTGGAAGATGATATCTTCTTTCTCAGGGGACCCTCTGCCACTAGAGGGCATGCGCTCAAACTCAGAGGCGGGAAATTTCATAGCGACATCAGGAAGTATTTCTTCACAGAAAGAGTAGTTGACCATTGGAATGAGCTTCCAGCGCAGGTGATCGAGGCCAGCAGCGTGCTGGACTTTAAGAATAAATGGGATACCTATGTGGGATCCCTACGAGAGTCGAACTGGAATATCGGTCGCTAGGTATAGACTTAAGAGGATGGGTCAGTAGGGTGGGCAGACTTGATGGGCTATAGCCCTTTTCTGCCGTCATCTTCTATGTTTCTATGTTTACTCGTGCCTTCTCTCACCGCGGCTCATTTATTTTCTTATTTTTACAGGATCGCTGTAAGTCTATGTTTAATTTTTTCAGTTGTGTCACGTCGGGGCCTGGTCCATGGCCTCAGCCTGTGGGCTTCGATTTAGCCGTGGCTGTATTTTGTTTCATGTCCCTATTTATTCCCTCCCTCACTTCAGCATCTCTTCCCGTTGCTCTCTCCATTCTTCCATTCTATGGCCTCATGCTCCCCTCTTTCCTTCCCTTCATTCTATGTTCCAAGTTCATGCCCCCTCCCTCCTTCTATCATTTGTCCGAAGTTTATGCTCCCTCTTTTTGGAGTCCCAATATGCCTCCCTCCCTCCCTTCGTTCTGTGCCTCAACTAGGTGCCTCCCTCCGGCAGGTGTTTACCTTCTGGCTGGCTGCCTCCTCCTCACTTATACAGTCATTTGTGCACAAAGCTGCGGGCTCCTATGCGTGTCCTGCACCTCAACCGAAAGCGGAGTGCGAGGAGCTGCCACCACCTGCAGCTTTGTGCACAAATGGCTGCGGAAGTGAGGAGGAGGGAGCCGGATAGAAAGTAAAATACCAGGGGGTGGCAATGAGAAAAATGCCGCATTGCACCACAGGCTGCATAAAATAGCCAGGCGAGCCGGATTCAGCTCGCGGATCTTGTATTTGACACCTGTGTTCTATGGGCCTAATTGGGACCAGAAACACTGCCTTACCACTGAAAAAAAAAATCCACTTATATCAGGTAAGTGTGCAAATTTATTTTCAGATTCTTGTATAAAATAAAAATTTTAAGAACTGGAGGGCAAATCATTTCATGTGTTCTGTATTTCTTCCTGCATGTCTCCTTCCCCATACTTCAAAACAGCATGGTTTTCTGATATATCTTTCTTTATTCCTGGCAGGCAGAGAAGGTTGATGCAGCCCTTCACAGCATGTTATTGAAACAGGAACCTCAGAGACAGCATTTGGCCTGCTTGGGTACCTGGGTCCTCTATCATAATCTTCGTATTATGATCCAGTATCTGCTTAGTGGTTTTGAACTGGAACTCTACAGCATGCATGAATACTACTATATATACTGGTAAGTTTGCTTTCTGTTAACTGGAGAAGATAAAAGTTCTGTAAATAGTTTTTCTTTATAGAAGTATTGCGGAAAGAATTGAGTCTAATAAATTAGACAGTTTTTATTCACTGTACATTGTGATATTGCCAGGCAAGGAAAACAATCGAAACTCAGAGTAACAAAGTTTCTCTCTAGGTCTGATTGTTCTCCAAATTACTTTATGCAAAGCTCACTTTTTATAGGAAAAATTGTGGAACCAATATCATAAAGTGAAAAACAGAATTACAGATATTCATCTTGCATGCAGATGTTAAGCAGGTAGACTTTTTCTATACTTCCATCCACTAGCCAATTCCTATTTCTTCATCTAGAAAGTTCCCCCAGTTCTTTCTGGGAAATTAATGGATGGATGGATCATGCTACCAAGTCAGCCACCGACTTTTGGCAACAAACATAATGAGGAATCCACCCTGTGATATTTCATGGCAGAGTACAGGAGTGGTTTGCCATTACCTTCTCCCGCAGAGTGTGTGGCTCCACTATGGGAAATAATTTGTTCTTATCTTTCTCTGCTTCTTATATCTGGAGACCAGACTTTCTTTCTGTTCATAGCACAAACATTGTTTCATGCTTGTGGTTTAGCTAAGTTTACATTTCTGTCTACTAAGGTTTTAAAGCATATTTTTATTCCTAAGGCCTAATTGTCTCTTAAGGTACATAACTCCAACTTCTTGTGCAACAGGACAAGTAGTCTTAACCAGCGGGTTAAACTACCTCATTAGCTTCAAGGGTTGTAGAGAGCCCACAGTTTTGTTTTCATGCTCCAGCTCCTATCACTCTAGACTGAGCTCCACCCACTCAGTCTTACTCTCTACAAGCGAGGAGTAGGGAAGCTTGTCTGTTCTGCTCGAGTTTAATCTTTATTTTCTTTAGCACTCTCCAGACCGTTATAGGATTAATCTTACAAGCTGGTATATATCGCATCATGACCAGCAGATGGAGACTGAGACAAAACTTTGGAACTGTACATATCATGTGACCCCCCCTCCCTAATTACCTCAGTCTTCTCTCAGTGTCCAGCAGGTGTGGTGAGCTGTACCCATTTTCTTTGGTAGGGCTGTTAGAATTTGTTTAGGAATTTTTGTCCCTTTTTGTTGCCGGATTGAGCTTGGGTGGACCCTGTTTGGGGGTCCGTCTGACCTTGGGGGTGTCAAACCCGGTGGGTCTTGAGCAGGGTCCCTCCCCCCACCTTCCTCCACCTCCCCAAATTTTTGTAGAGGTGCCTCAACAGTAAGTCTTACCCCCTGGTGGTAAAGCATATTGTTTAGAGAGCAAGTGGAGTCTGTTCTGTGGGAAAAAAAAAAAATCTTGAGGCAGTGCCCGTCTAAAGGATTGCTTTCCCTTTAAACATGCTGTAAATTACTAGGTTGCGTATGGAGGAATTGACCACTTCTCAGGGAGAGAGATGCACAATTTGGTCCAGACATGAGGTACTCGCAGCCAGCTTGAAAACAGCTGTTCGGGCCAGTGCGATTGTGAAAGTCTTATCTTCGGTTGCTGATGTCCAAGGCTCCCCGCTGCTAGTGTCTCGCGGCCGACACAGCTTTGCAGGGAAGCCCGATCTTTTCCTGCCGCCCATGGAGGGATTTCCTGTCAGCTGTTTTTTTCTCTCAGCTGATGCCAGCTTTTGCCTGCTTTAGCGGCTGTGGCAGTTCAGTCTTCTCAGCCACTATTTTTGGAGGGGCTATTTTTGGCACATTTTTTGCCGTTTTTCCTCAGATAGCCCCTCCATCTTGTATTTAGCCTCAGGTGCCTTCTCCCTGTTTTGACTTAACAGGGACAGGTTATAACAGGGCCTCCTGCTGATGCAGGGAGTCCCATGAGGCCGCCGAGAGGGTTTTTCCTCCTTCATTTTCTTTTTGCTTTGTGTAAAGCATATTGGCGGCCAGGGGTCCTACTTGTGTCCAGAGAGTTTGTTCCCTCTGCGCCCCCTGATGTTTTGACCCCTTAATTCTTTTTGCGTCCCCCCTCCTCCTCATCCAGGCACCCGCATATCACTTCTAATGAGGACTTGTTGTCTGAGGAGAGTTTTAACTAATGCATGAGGACCTGGACCCTTGGGAACACCTTCAGGATTCTCTGAAGGGATGGCCGCTGGTACCGGAACTTGTTTTTTTTCTGTCTACCAGCGAAAAGGTGTGCCTTTTTCAGAGGGACAAGCTCTCCAATCTGATTCAGCAGATCTCCTCGGTGTTACACTTTGAAGAGGTGCCACCTGCGACCCCGAATGTGGAGGACCCTCTTCTTTGGGGGATTTCCTCTGCTTCCCTCTCTTGTCCAATATATCCATTTTTTATTTCTGGATTTTATCCTGGCACAGTGGACTTCGCTGGAGGTGTCTTTTCGATTTGCGCGCTCCTTGGCTTGTTTGTATTCCGTCCCAGTGGGAGCTAGGGCTACCTTAAAGTCGCCAATGATGGACGCGGTGGTCTCAGCTATTGCTACGCAGCATATTGTGCCCGTCGAGGGCAGTTCTGTCATAACAGACTCTGAGGAGCGTAAGTTGGAGACCATTCTTAAACAGAATTTTGATGCCTGCCATGGGGGTCCAGGTAGCTATTTGCAGGACTGGTGACTCGGGCTGTGTTTCTGTGGGCCGAGCGGGTCCTTGACAGTGAGTCTGATGGTCAGAAGGTGGCGAAGATTAAGATGGCTACCTCTTTCCTCTCAGATGCCCTCTATGACTTCTTGCGGTTGTCTCTCAAATCCATAACTGCGCGTCAGACCTTCTGGCTTTGGGCTTGGTCGACGGATGCGGTGTCCATCTCTAAACTCTCTAAATTTTCTTTTTCGGAGGCCCTTGTTGTTTGTCAGAGGTTTTGGACTAGTTAGTTCAAACTCTGATGGACTCTAAAGTGCCCTGCCTGCCTGAACACAGTGCTTGCTAGGCTCTTCAAGGTGGCACTGCTCAGGGGAGTCTGCGAGATTTCCACAGGTACCGCCCTGAGTGTGGGACTGCTCACTACCTGACCTCTGATTTTGCCAGGGGTCGTTTCTTTCTGCGAATGCAGCCCTGTCAGGCCCTATGGGAGGCTGAGAATCCCTCCGTCAGTTCCCCCGTTGTCCATCCTCCCCAATGACTGTGCCCGCGCACCCTCTGGTTCTGGTGGGTGCTCGGCTGGAGGTGATTCGGGACGGTTCTGCTCTTTAGTTTGCCCATTCCTTGCCAGATCATTTTCTAGCTTCTTGTCATGCACCGTGGAAAAAGCAGGTTTTTCGACAGATCCTTAAAAGATTGCTAGATCTCAGAGGTGTGGTTCCAGTGCCCCCTCCAGAGTCGGGCACCGGCAGGTACTTGATTTACTTTGTGGTGCCCAAGAAAGAGGAGACTTTTCAACCCATCTTAGTTTTGAAGGGGGTCAACAGGACTCTTACAGTTCCGTCTTTTCACATGGAGACTCTGCAATCGGTGATTCTGGCGGTACAGCTGGGGGAGTATCTAACCTTTCTCGACCTGATACTTGCACATTCCAATCCAGAACTCACATCAGCGCTTCCTTCGTTTTGCGATCTAGGGCCAGCACTTTCAGTTCTGTGCGTTCCCTTTTGGTCTGGCCACGGCTCCCCGGACATTCACCAAGGTTATGGTGGTCGTTGTGGCAGCCTTGCAGACAAAGGGCATTCTGGTGCATCCTTACCGGGACAACTGGTTCATTTGCAAAATCCTTCCATGAGAGCACCCGGGTCACGGCTCAGGTGGTGGAGTTCCTGCAGTCGCTGGGATGAGTTGTCAACCTTGCCAAGAGCTGGTTGGTCCCCTCGCAGCGCCTGGAGTATCTTGGGGTGGTGTGCGACACCTCCTTGTGGGAGGTCTTCCTCCCAGAGGCCCAGGTAAGCAAATTACTCTCTCAAATTTGCCTGCTTATAGCATCCCAGGGTCCTCAGGTGCAGGTTTTCCTCTAAGTCTTGGGGTCAGTGGCGGCTTCCCTCGATGTGATGAGATGGGCTTGGGTCCATATGCATCCTCTTCAGTATGCCCTTCTTCAAAGGTGGTCGCCCCAGACCCTCAGTCTAGATCACCCTGTTCCTCTGAGGAGCTTGGCTCACTCCAGTCTTCGTTGGTGGTTCCAGACCTCCCATCTTGTTCAAGGGACAAGTCTGGATAGGCCACAGTGGACGGTGCTTCTCACGGATGCCAGTCTTCTCAGTTGGGGAGCTCAGTGTCTAGGTCACTCAGCTCAGGGCACCTGGTCCACAGAGGAAGCGTCCTGATTGATCAGGGTTCTGGAAACCTGAGCTATCCAGCTGGTGCTGTTAGTCTTCCATTCCTTCTTGTCAGGCAAATTGGTCCGGGTTCTGTCAGACATTGCCACGGCGATGGCCTATATCACTTGTCAGGAGGGCTACTCATGTGGAGGACATATGTAAAGCTGCCACTTGGTCTTCGGTTCATACGTTCACCTCCCACTACTGTCTGGACACTTTGTCCAGAAGCGACGGCCGGTTTGGCCAGTCGGTGTTACGTAACCTGTTTTCCTAGATTGCCATCCTCCCACCTGCCCTTTTTTTTGGGTTGGCTTGGAGGTCACCCACATGTGAGAATATCATGCCTGCTTGTCCTGGGATAAAGCACAGTTACTTACCGTAACAGGTGTTATCCAGGGACAGCAGGCATATATTCTCACAATCCGCCCATCTCCCCGGGGATGGCTTCTTTGCTTGATATGGAACTGAGGACCACGAGGTGGGGATGCGCCCTCTAGTGGGCAGGAAGGCTAGCACATGCGTGGTGCAGTGTGCAAACTTGAAACTTCAATCAAGTTTGCTTGAAAAGCTGTCCGCGCGGGGGCTCCGTAGATGACGTCACCCACATGTGAGAATATATGCCTGCTGTCCCTGGATAACACCTGTTACGGTAAGTAACTGTGCTATGTCTTCCAAGTATCCAATAGAATTCTGTTATCTTTATATCGTCTAGGCATTTTTATACTAATTAGATGTTCTAAATGTAATGGGAACAGGAGCCGCCATTCTAGATATAGCCAATCCGGTACATTCTCCATGAGATCTGGGAGGATCCAATACATACCCTGTCTTAGAATATAGGCTTGATGGTACCTATAAAAATTTGGAAAATTTACCCCTCCCTCCACAATTGGTCTTTGTAAAGATACTAAAGCAATTCTGGGTCTTTTCCCAAACCAAACAAATTTTGTAAGAACATTGTTTAACTTTTTATAGAATGACCCCTGAAAAAATATTGGTATCATACTCATTTGATAACAAACCACAGGCAATATCATCATTTTAATTGTTTGAACTCTTCCCCACCAAGAAAGATGTAAAGGATTCCATTGCTCACACATTTCTGTTATTTTTTTTAATAAAAGCTTTTCATTTTCTTTGACTGTCTTCAATTGTATATTTTGATAATAATTCCTAAATATTTTAAACCTTCCTCTTTCCAAATAAATGAATATGAATCAAATAATCCTTTGGTACAATGAACATTAATTGGAAGAATTTCCGATTTACTCCAATTAATTTTATATCCAGAAAATTTTCCAAATTTCTCTAGAAGATTAAGTAAACTTGGAACAGTATTCCCCGGTTCTCTTAAATATAATAATATATCATCTGCATATGCAGAAAGTTTAAATTCCCAGTAAGAGAATTAATCAAACTAAGGAGATAAAGAGAATGTTCATTTTTTCTGACTAATAAAAATTATTTCAAACAAAAAATAAACATAGAAGATCTCATTATAATTGTCCCTTACTGTTCCCCTCTGTGAAAGGTAGAAAAAGGTTGAAGATTTTTCAGAAACTTATTGCTTACTTGGCTTCCAAAATTGGGGGTGAATTTAAAGATTTTTTATTAGGTTGTCATTCTTATTTAGTATTTAGAAAAAATTTAAAAACAGTGTTATTTAAGAAATATATATTCTTAATTGATTTTTACTAATTCTTTTTAATTGATTATAACTAATTTTCTTTTGTAATTCCCAAGTTATTGTCTTAGTCAAATGAATTGATAAGGGGGACCACAAACTAGGTACTCTATATCGTGTGAGTGATTAAAGGAGATATGGGAAAACATACAAAATCACTGCTGTGTTCAGATATTACTTTTAGAAATCATATCAACTTATAATGAAATGTGCTCAGAGACATGGAGGCAAAAACAAGGGGCGAACCCCAAGAATGTCGCCTCACCACCCAATCATTGCATACTCAATATATTTCAGTTGATATCAAAAAGTATTCAATATGCTGTGTATCCACAGTCTATCACGTTCTCATAAAGTTAGAAGTTCCAAAATAACAAACTTATCTTAAATTGCAGGTTCCGACGTGGCCCGTTTCGATTTTGCGTCAGGGAACCAAATCCTTGATTCAAAACATTATATCAAAGGTAGTGTTGTATCAAAAGTTCCAGATCATTTAAAGATGTAACGAACAGGTTCCTTCCTCCATCAGTTAAAGATGTAACCAAAGATGTAACCGAAGATGTAATGTTATATCAAAGGTGGTTTTGTCTTAAAAAGTTCCAAATCATTTAAAGATTAAAACTGGTGGAGGAAGGAAACCTATTGGTTACATCTTTAAATGATCTGGAACTTTTGATAATATCTGAACACAGCAGTGATTTTGTATGTTTTCCCATATCAACTGAAATATATTGAATATGCGATGATTGGATGGCGAGGCAACATTCTTGGGGTTCGCCCCTTGTTTTTGCCTCCATGTCTCTGAGCACATGTTTCATTATAAGTTGATATAATTTCTAAAAGTAACATCTGAATACAGCAGAGTGATTTTGTATCAGATTTGACAAGTTATTATCGTGACTGCTTACACATGTAAATTGCTTAGAACTTTATGGTAAAATCGGTAGATAAATACTTTATTATTGCTACTCTATATTAACACGTGTATTCTGTAATCTATTTAGGTATCTTTCTGAGTTTCTTTATGCCTGGCTAATGTCGACATTGAGTCGTGCTGACAGCTCTCAAATAGCAGAAGAGAGAATAATGGAAGAGCAGCAAAAAGGCCGTAGCAGTAAGAAAACAAAGAAGAAGAAAAAAGGTACTTTGAGTTGTCTAATGTCTTCAGACGTACTGTGAATGTACAGTTGTAACCCGTTCTGGGCTCCTTGGGAGGATGGGCTAGAAAACCAATAAACAAATAGTATCTCCAAATTAGTTCCTCCCCTTCTCCTCATACTAAGATGGCAATAAACTTGTGTGCCAGGATAAGTTGGAGATTATCTCCGTCTCTGATTCATTGTTAATGACTATCTCAGCACTAGTATTGTTTTAAAGAGAGCTTCCTCCTGGAGTGTAAGGTGTGATATGTGCAGACAACATACCAGCATATGTTTTGAAAACCTTTTAATCAGGCCATTGTGCACATTCCAACCTGGATATTCCAATGCAGTTGGGACAGTTTCTGTATTCTACCATATTTTGGGGGCCGATTGCTGTTTTTTCATAATTGAGGTTCTTTCAGCACACTTATCACAGAACAGTTGCTTGGTACTGACAGTTCTGTTAGTGCTGTTTTGTTCTTGTACTTTCTCCTTTATCAAATGGCTAGTTTTCTTGGGGCAGTTTCTCTGTTTCTTTAGTGTTGCGCATATTGTAACAATAATAAACCTCACTCCTTAAGCCCATGGTATGTGTAGTATGATCTCAGTCTCTCAGACGTACTTCTAATTCTTCCCATAGTACTTCCATTGTGCCAGAGAGTTTTTCTTCTTTAGTTACTATTTGTGTTCTCTCTATGTATTTGAAGGTGATCCTTAGCTAGGTAGTTCCCAGATATTTGGCTCTATTTCATCTACTTATCATCCAAGTGAATGTCCTTGTTTTCCATCTAGACCAGTCCAAACCAATGAGTTATATTCCCTGACCAGCAAATGGAGGTAATGAAGAAACAGACAAATTCCAGTGACATCACTGGTATAATAGCAGGTGCATCCTGGAGCTAGTAATTCTTTCTTTACCTTCAGCAAATGGTACAGTGCAGTTTTGTTTTTGGTCATGCCATCTCCTAGAGAACTGAGCTATAACTGGTGTCTTGATGGTAAAGTCCTGAGGACCATGTCTATCTCCAGGGGTTGGTCTGTGGGTCATTCTCAGGTTGAGCTTGGGGGTACTTTGAGCCCCCCCCTTCAGTTCAGAGCCTCACCTGTGGGCTGCTGGTACAGGCCCTCAGGGTCTTATGCAGATGGGAAGTCAATGTGTTGATTAGACATTGTTGGCTTGCAATAGCATGGGGAATCTTAGTTAGTACTGAATAGTAATGCATCTATAATAATTTCCACAAGCTTACGTTTGTACCAGTTCATGTTTCCATGGCATTACTGGATGTCATCTTTTCGCATTGGTAATTGGAGGATAGGTCATACTTTTTTTTTTTTTTTTGTATTGCTGGTCCAGAACTTGAGAATTGGTTACCATCCTCTTTGTTAGCAGTGAGAAGTTTGGAGACTTTAACAAGAATTTGGAAACCTTTATATTTCAACAGGCTTTTGGCAATAAAGATGACATGCTTTATTTTAAATAATGATGTGTAACAGATTTTAAAAGTTGTGCAATTATGTTTAATTTTATATTTTGATTCATTGATTTGTTTATTTATTTACCACTTACATCCTAAGTGGTTTACATTGATCAAATACTCTGAGAGATTTTCCCTATCTGTTCTGGCAGGCTCACAATGACCGTAAAGGTCATCTCTGACGCAACCGGAAGTTGCATCAGAGACGACCTTTCTGGCAGCCATATGCAACATCAACGCTCTGACTACTGTAAGAAGGCAGTTTAGACATCGCTGGCCACGAAGGTAAAGGGCAAGGAGGTTTGTCGGACCGGGCCTGTTGTCTGGGAGTGCGGGGGGGGAGGCACGGGTGCATGGCGGAAGCGGCTAAGAGGTGTTCTCGCAGCGGGGGGTGTGTGAAAGCACCACGAAGGTAAGGGGCAGAGAGGGAGAAAGTGAGGAAAGGTGGGGTGGAGAGGAACAGACGCTGAAGGGAAATAGGTAAAACAGAGTGGAGAGAAGGACGCTGAAAGGACATGGGGAAGACAGAGTGGGGAGAAGGATGTTGAAGAGAAATGGGGAACAGAGAGTGGGGAGAAGATGCTGAAGGGAAATGGGGAGAAGACGCTGAAGGGAAATGGGGAACAGAGAGTGGGGAGAAGACGCTGAAGGGAAATGGGGAAGAGAGATTGGGAGAAGACGCTGAAGGGAAATGGTGAACAGAGAGTGGGGAGAAGACGCTGGCAGGGAAGAAGACAGAGGTGCCAGACTAAGGGGGGAGCGGAGGGAAAAAGATGGGTGCCAGACCAATTTGGAAGAGGGGAGAAAGGGAGAGGTACAGTAACAGAGCAAATGGAAGACGCAGAGAGAAGAAAGATAGTGGATGGAAGGAACTGAATGCAAACATGAGGAAAGCAGAAACCAGGTAACAAAGATAGGAAAAAAATTCTATTTCTTTTCTTTTTTTTTTTTTTTTTTTTTGCTTCAGGATAAAGTAGTATATTAGTTGTGTTGATAAAAATTTATAAACATTAGAGGTTTCAAGTTTATTAGTTTTTAATATCCCGATCATAAAACAAATATCTGACCGGTTAACAATAAAATTTAAAATAGAATAGAAAGAACTAGTTGATGGTGTATTAGAAAAGTTAGAGAAAACGTATAAAACATGTACTGACAAACCTGACCGTGAGGAAGAATAGGGAGGAAGGGAAAAGTTACATAATATTAGAAGAAATGTGATAGAGGGAAGGGATAGAACATGAGGGATAAGGGTGCATGGTATAAAAGATATGCGCTGAAGTAAAGGTTAGTTTTGGGAAAAAAGATAAGTAAACAAAGTATAGATTAAGATTTGTCGAAAGCATCTTGAAATAAGAAAGTTTTAAGATTAGTCTGGTAGAAACCCGTTTACAAAGTATGTATTCTTTCCAATTAATATTTCCAAATTAATAAAGTCTTTTTGCTTATTTTTAAATGGGTTTCTACCAGAGCCTTTAATTCAGTAGCATAATTAAATGAAATATCTATTTCTGAAGTTTATAGGGACGGGTGGGGACGGAGGGATTTCCTCACGGGGATGGGCGGGGACGGAGGGGATTCCTCGCGGGGACGGGTGGGGACGGAGGGATTCCTCGCGGGGACGGGTGGGAGCCCTCACGGGAACGGGTGGGACTTTGGCGGGGATGGGTGGGATTTCTGTCCCCGCGCAACTCTCTACTAGGAGGGAGTATTTTGAGGAGTTTGACTCAGACATATTGTACTGTTCAGATGATAAACTCCCAAACTTGCCAGCAGAAGAATTTTATAGCATTCCTTCTGATCTTTCTCCTCCACCAGAATGCATAGCTTTTATTGGCTTTGTAAGGCAAATAGACCAAACTCTGGCCATTAAAATGGAGACAGAGGAAGAACCTCGATCTGAACATTTTGAGCTTCTTGACTGAATTACCTCCAAATACCCTATATAAGAACTTGGAGACCCTACTGTCAGTCCAGTGAGTTCCTAAAAAAATTGACACAATATATAGAATACAGAAGTGTCCAGGGTTTGAGAGAACACAACTTCAACATCATTCCCTAGTTGTGGAATCTGCTTTAAAGCATTCATGCAGTTCAAGGTCGTATACTTCTGCTCAGCCATGAAGGAAATCCAACACATTAGATTCCTTTGGTAAATGTATTTTTCAATCTATGCTAACAAATAGATTACCATCTCTATTCCTCTATTTATTTAAAATCTTTACTTAAACAACCTCCAGCTTTTGAAGAATTCTTTCCTCAGGACGAGCTTAAGGAATCTCAACAATTATCTAAGAACTTGTTCACTATGAGAAAGTATCTTGCTAGAGGCATATTCAATATATTTTATGTTTCTTCTCATACATCTGCAGTGGCAATAGCAATGCACTATATGTGTTAGCTCAAAGTCTCTGATCTTGAAACCTCAGTGCAGGAGCACCTTTCTGATGTTCCTTGTAAAGTTCAGTTAGGAGATAAGATTGAAGAGGTGGCTGATCAAATTAAAAAACACACAGAGACAATATCAACTTTGTTTAAACCTCTGGCCTCTATATCTTTCTCATCTTATAGTTTGTCATCTTATTAAGGTACTTTGCTATAATACTAAATGTTGCTACAGTCAGCCCCCTTCATCATCATCTAGGCCTGCTTATCAGTTCTCTTGTGCAAAGCAATAAAAGACTAAGAAGGCACTAGCTCAGACTTTGTCTAAGCAGCAGTCATCTTTTTGACTCATTTCTAGAGAGCATTGCCACCATCCCCCTGACTCTGTTTCTCAGTCTTTTTATTTGAGGAAGACTACTCTCTTTTTTTTTCACTAAAGTTGGACACTTATCACAGCAGACCAGTGAGACCTCTCTGAAAGCTGTTCCCTACATTGGATCCACAAACCTCCAAACCACCTACTAAAAGAGTCTCTCAATTCCTTCCAGAAGAGCCCCCCTCCATCAAGAACTCTCATATGATTACCAGATCTACTCAGAAACTCAAATTGTTCTTTTTTACGTCAAAAGGCATCATCTACATTGGCAAATTAGGGAGGTCTCTACTTTTCAAAATTACTGAGTTTTGGAATAATCTTCCTCCTCAACTGCACGATTTGGGCTCTTTCCAACCATTTCAAAAACATCTGAAAACTTGGCTAGTTTCAAAGTTGTAAATTCCGCTTCTCCCCTTAATATGCCAAAATCATATTATATTTGTTCTCTTTGCTAATTTTTGTAAACCGTGCTGAGCTCTATTGCTTATAGAGAAGATGTGGTATATAGCCTAGGTTTAGTTTAGCCCTTTTCCAGCAGAATGTAATAGAGCCTGTTCCTCTGCAGGGGTTCTGTTCAAAGTATTTCCTATTACCAAAAAAACACCGGAGACCTCTGAGGCTTAAACAAATATTTGATGAAGGAAAAATTTTAAATAGTCTCTGTGAGAACCCTCTTATCCCTACTAGAAAAAGACAATTGGCTTTGCTCTTTAGATCTAAGAGAGACTTATATGTTCACATTTCAATCCTACCTGTGCATAGGAAGTACCTCCGCTTCCGTATAGGATCTCACCTTTTCCAGTACAGTACAAGGTCTTGCCTTTCGGCCTGGCCTCCGCTCTTCATATCTTCACAAAGTGCCTACTGGTGATGGAGGCAGCTCTTTACTCAGAGAGATTTTATGTATTCATCTACTTAGTCAACTGGTTGATCAAGGCCTCATCATCATAGAAAACTCAGATTGCCATCAGCTCAACGCTTCATCTCCTCAGACTTCTAGGGTTTGCCACCAGTTACCAAAAGTCACATCTACAGCCATCTCAAACCATACAATTCATAGGTACACTCTTTTTTTTTTTTAATTTATCATTTTCATATTTACATTTCAAGTATAAACTTGTACAGATAGCAATATATGATCAAGTCAATAAACAAAATAAATCAATACATACAAAAGAAAATTCCCCTCATTATCACTCTAGTCCTCAATATATGAGATCCAAATTGTAGATAACGGAATATTCAAACAAAAAAAATATACAATAACTAAGGATAACATGACTGGTCAGGCTGACATCTCATTAAATTAATCACCTCTTATAAATTCTATTTAGGGCTTGAAATAATAGCTTTGTCCTTCTCCAATCGCGACAGTGAAAGAAAAGTAGTCAATTGGAAAGGTTCAAAGAAGACATACTTTTGAGAAGAATAATGAACCACACATTTACATAGGTAACGTAGGAAAAAAGTCACCCCTAACGCAATAACCCCAGGTTTTAATAAAAGAAATTCCTTTCAGCGCCTTTGGGTATCCCTTGCTAAATCTGGAAACATTTCTACTTTTAAACCTAGAAATTCTTTCTGCATATGTTTAAAGAAATTTCTCAAAAGCCAATTTTTATCTAAGGCCATAGCCATCGTCAATAGTCATGTAGCAGGTGTAACTAATTCTGTATCAGAAAGTTCAAGTAAAGCAATTAAATTCATATCAGGAGCAATTACTTGCTGCTGAGTTTGTAATTTTCCCGGTAGGTAATACACTTGAGATATAGGAGGTAGTAATTCCTCTGAAATTTCCAATACTTCGAGAAAATATCTCTTCAACAATTCCCTTGGGGTGTACACAGCACTCCTTGGGAAATTAATCAACCTAATGTTATTTGCTCGTGATGAGTTTTCTAGCGACTCTAATTTTCTTCGCAAATTTATATTATCCTTTTTAAGAGAATTAATTTCTTGATTGGTACTCATTAAAGAAGTCTTGAAATCTAACATTTCTGTTTGCAAGTTCTTTATGTCTGTCCCTTGAACTTTCATTTTATCTTCCAAATGCTGAAAACGGGGATTAATTAATGTAGGCAGAGTAGCCACAAGGTCCCAAATAGATTCTAATGTTACCTCCTGGGGTTTCTGAACCGGTGGCAAGCAAAGTGTAGGCAAAGGAACCCCTCCATTTTCCTGCTTTCCTTCCATGTTGTTTCCTTGGATCTTCTCGCTCCCATGCTGGATCTCGACTTTGGAGCCCAATTCTGGAGTACCCACCGAAGATAGAGTATCCAGCTCAGCTCTGCCTTCTATGGTCTTTCCAGCCTCCTGGACTTGCAGAAGCTGATTCCTGGTACTCTCTTGAACACCATTCAAGGTTGAGCTTATGGTCTCCATACTCAGGAAGTATGGTCTCGCCATGAACAAACACTACACATCAATCTCTTTGAGTTAAGGGCAATATGGAATTCTCTCAAGACATTCCTCCTACTTCAATAAGTAGGCTCATTCATAGAGACAGTCAAGTTGCTATGTTCTATCTGAACAAACAAAAGAGAATTGGATCTCACATCATTTGTATGGAAACGATCAATATTTGAACTTGGCGGCTGCTCTTAAATACTACTCAGAGTGGTTTACTTAGTGAGGAAACAGAATATTCTGGAAGATAAATTGAACAGATAACTTCAACCTCACGAATGATCTCTCAACATGTCTGTCTTGCATTAGATCTTCTTGACATCCCTTTACAGTTCAAGTCATGAAAGACTTATTTCACACAAAGCCACCTCTAGCCTCTGCATGTTGCTTGAGATCTCAGTGTGGTTCTTTCTATTCTCATGAATCCTCCCTTTGAACTGCTTGCATCTTGTTCTTTGAAACTTCTCACTTGGAAGGTCGTTTTCTTTATTGCCCTCATATCTACACACCATGTAAGTGAACTTCAAGCTCTTGTTTTGGATCCTCTCTATGTAAGATTCTATCATGACAGACACATCCAAAATTTCTCCCTAAAGTTGTTTTGGAATTCCATAATATCTATTTCTTTCCTAAGCCACATTCCCTTTCTGGAGATGCAGCACTGCATACCTTAGACTGCAAGCGTGTTCTAACATACTAACTGGACTGGACTAAACCTCATAGAAAATCCTCCCATCTCTTTGTAGCTTTTGATCCTAAAAGGCTTAGGAGTTCCTGTTTCCAAGAGAGCTATATTCACTTGGCTAGTTCCTTTGCTGAGGCTGGGCTGACGCTCCAAACCCATATGACAGCACACAGTGTTCATGCTGTATCTACCTCTGTAGCTCATTTTCGTTCTGCATCTATTGAGGATATCTGCAAAGTGGCTACTTGATCTTCAATCCATACCTTTACCTTTCATTATTGTGTGGAACACAACTCCAGATGAGATGGTAGGTTTCGACAAGTAATTCTGCAAAATCTTTTCTCTACCTGAATGCCAACTTTCCCTCAAGCCCTGTTGGGTTTCACCAGGCTTATGTTTATTTAACATTAAGGGTTTGATTCTGTATAGGACACCTAGTCTCAGCAGCCGCCTAAGTGGCTTTTAAGAATCACACATGAGAGTCCTATACAGAATCGTGTCTGCCTAACAGACAGACACCTAACCCCACCTAATCACCCCAATTCTCTAACCGGCATCCCCCCAACATCCCCAATAGGAGGGATGCCCACTCACTCCTGCCGGCACTCCCCCCCCAACATCCCCAGCAGGAGGGATGCCCACTCCCTCCTGCTGGCACCCCCCACCCCAGGTACTTTTAACAGGAAGGCTGCCCAGAGGGATGCTTACTTCTTCCGGCCGGCAAGCCAGCCTCTTCAGAATGGTGGGCCTTCCCCTTTCTGGTGCATCCTGGGATGCACCAGGGAGAGGCCTAAGGTCCTGATTGGCCGTGGTGCCTAAGGCCCCTCCCATAGGAGGGGATTTAGGCACCTCAGCCAACCAGAGTCTTAGACCTCCTTCTTAGTGCATTCTGGGGTTCATTGGAAATGGCCTAAGACTCTTGATTGGCCAGCTACCTGAAACTCCCATGGGAGGAGTCTTAGGGATCTGGCCAACCAGACTCTTAGTCCACTCCGAGTGCATGGGAGGTGTCGGCAAGAGGTAGTGTGCATACCTCCTGCCGGGGATGTTGGGGGGGATTGTTTAAGTTTCAAGTTTATTAGATACTTGATATACTGTCTATCACAAATATCTAAACGGTTTTCAATAAAATTAGTAATAATAAAGGGGGGATAGACAGACTAAATGAGATTAACACGAAACCAGAAGGAAAAGGAGGAATGAGAAACAAAACTACATCAAGATAATAAAATAAAAAGTAAGGGAAAAAGGAAATCACAATAGGGTGGGAATTGCTTCAAGGAAAAAGTTTGTCAACCTCGGCTGGAACGTACAATATAAGTGCAAATGTTTTGAGTTTAGATTTGAATGTCTCCAGAGAAGATTCTATTCAAATGTCGAGGGGCATAGCATTCTAAAGAGAAGGGGCTATGACCTAAAAGATTGTCTTAAGGGTGGTGTGATAGACAGTTTCATAGATGGAGGGGATTACTAGTAGATTTTGATTTAGATCTCAGCAACCTCGAAGAGGTTTAAGGGGTAAGAAGTTTATCTATAAATGCTGGTGTGTTTACTAGTCTAGATATTGAAGAATTAGCTTTAGTTTGTAAAAGCATGTCTGAATGACTGCACTTATCTGTTTGTGGAAAGTAAGTTTAGGGATTTGCAGCAGGATGAATTGGGCATCCTTCCTGCCAGGGATATTGGGGGATTGCCGGCAGGAGGGAGTGGGCACCCTCCTGCCAGGGATGTTGTGTGTGGGGGGTGCCTGAAGGAGGGAGTAATCATCCCTCTTGCCGGGGATTGTTTCACAGTTTTCGGCAGAAGGGATTGAGCATCCCTCCTGCCCGTGGATTGTTTCACGGTTTCCAGCAGGAGGGATTGGGCATCCTTCCTTCGGGGGACAGTGTGTGGGAGGGTTCGGGGGTAGCGGTGGGAGGGAGTGGGAATCCCTCCTGCCAGCCAACTTGTGTTGGGGCTCGGGGTTCCCTGCCACAGCAGGGAGATTTACTTGCCGTGATCAGTTTAGCGTCCACATCTAATTGAAATGTAGGCCAGCATTTTAATGACCTACATTTCAGGCGCCTATTGTGGCCTTAGGGAGATGCTTAGTGCTGCTTAAGCTCCCCTAAAGCCACTTCCAGGCAAAAGTACGCCCAGCCTTGGGTGAGCTTAAGCATCCCTATGCGTCTCCCTCAATTGCGGCAGACGCCTACAGTGTAGTCAGTCTGCCTCAGGTTGTTGTATGTTTGTTGTGGTTTTTTTTTAGAACACATGCGTCCTGATTGGCTGGTTAGACAGCGGTAGGACGCTTACCGCCACCTACAGTTGGGATGCCGTTTATAGAATATAGCTTTAAGTGTCTTCCAGAGACATGATCTTGGCAGCTTTGGAGTCCCATATGAGAATATTTGCCTGCTTGTCCTTGGAGAAAGCAAAGATACTTACCTGAAGCAGGTGTTCTCAGAGGACAACAGGCATGAATTCTCACAACCAGCCCACCTCTTCTAATTGGCTTCTTAGCTTTTTGTACTAAACTGTTGGTCCTGCATGCTGACGTTGGGCGGGAAGGCATCTGCACATGTACGGTGCAGGCACTGTCTAAAGATTTAAAGTGACAGTGCACTTGGCAATGTCTGTACTGGGTTCTGTAGATGATGTCACCCACATATGAGAATTTATGCCTGTTGTCCTCGGAGAACACCTGCTACAGGTAAGTATCTTTGCTTTTTCCATTGACAGCAGTCCAAAGATTCTCACACATCCTCTCACCTCCCCCGAGAGTTGTATTCTGCAAGCTATAACATAAGACTGAGGGACTGCTGCTCGCATGTTGAACTGGAAGGCATGCGCGATACTGTAAGCTAGAAGTTTCTGCATAAATTTAGCTAGTTAACACTATGTTGGGATTCATCTGATCTCACCCCAGATGTGAGAAATATTTAGTCTGCTGTCCTCTGAGAACACCTGCTACAAGTAAATAACTTTGCTCTTTTTTGTGCCAGTCACATGCTAAGTGTTGCTGTTTTATATTTTATGCATTCAATAGCACCTACCTTTAAGCTCCTTAATGTAAAATTATCTTGCTGTGAGCCGCATTAATTCCATGTAGAAAATTGTGGGATACAAGAAGTTGTACTGTATTGTATTGTAGAATTGCTCTTAAAGTGCCCAGATTATCACACTAAATTTAAAGTTTGTGCAGTAATTTCTGGGGATGTCCTAGCATTTATTGTGTAGTTACAGCAGAGAAAAAACTTTTAGTTCATAGTAAGTGCATTGATAGTGGTGTATATCTTTACTGTCAGCATCAATTTTAAGTTACTGTGTGCTAATTGTAAAGGGAAGTCCATGCCCATTCTCTACCCAAAACCTACCCTTCCCCTTATTATTATTATATTTTTAAATCTACAGCGATAGGGGGGGTGCCCAACTTAAAACCTCTCAGCACAGTAATTCAATCTACTATAAAGTGAGCAGCAATTCCATGTTGCCAGTGCACATTTTGACAACCCCGTTTACCCATTCCCTCTTTCTCTGAGGCACTCATCAAACACCACCAAACAAGCTATTGAGCTTTCATTTACCTTACATATTCAGTAACTGGTTTGGAACTCCCGCTGCATCTGTCAGAACTAAATACCCTCGCCATTCCTCCCATTTCATGATATGCATTTAGTGTGCAAGTTAGCACATGGTAACTTTGCCCCACTCTCAGTCTTAGGGCCTTCAGATATTTTTTGTAGTTATTAACTATGTATGTAATTTGGGTGAGACTCTGTATGTAATTTGGGTGAGACTGTATGTAATTTGGGTGAGACTATGTATGTAATTTGGGTAGGATTCTTTTAATCCCACAGTCTGTTATAAATTTTGTAGTTGATTGATAGATGCAATTTTCTAAGTGCTAGATATTAACAAATTCTGAAATATGTTTGCAGTTCGACCTCTGAGCAAAGAAATCACATTGAGCCAGGCTTATCAGAACATGTGTGCTGGGATGTACAAGGTAATTGCTGGAAGAACTGAGTGTATATCAGTGCTTACAAACATTTTTAGCCTGCAACCCAGAAAATATTCCTGCAACCCCAGCCTTCCTTCCATGCCTCATGCAGCATTGACTTCTAGTGTCAGTTTGACATTGCCATTGCAGGCCCTTGCTTCCCATTGAGTCTACACAGACTGATGACACCACTCTATTTTTGCTGCTCTAGTCATGACTGCTGCAACCCTCAGTTTGAGACCTGTTAGAATATATAGTTTCTGAAGATAAGTAGGTTATTACACACAACTGGATTCCATGACTGCTTCCATGTCAAATGGGCAGAATCTTCCAGAGCATGTTCATAGTACTACTCACATGTAATAGTTCATGCCGCAGTAGCCTTCCAGATCATCTTATACTGTCATGCATATCAAATTTATTTTTTTTCTATGGATCCACAGTATTTGTTATGAAGAATGTTTGTTTTGTGGCTCTTCTTGCAAATCTCCATCTTAGTTGCTTCATTTGGTTGGTTTTTTTTAGGGGGTACTTGACTAAGATTTATTATTTTTCTCAATGTATACTCCCCTGCTAGCCCCACTTTTTCTTTAAAGCAGGGTTGTACCAGCAGACCATCTGAACAAGCTTGTTTCATCTCTGCAAATACTTTCTTCATGTGCTGAAAATTTCTTTATTTAATAGTTGCATTGGCAATTTTCTTCAGTGTCAGAGAAGCAGACTAGGAACTTCTTTGTTTGCATCTGGGATGAAAACTGATGTTAGTTACTGATCATCGTGACTAATAAAGCCTGTTTCCTTCTCTTTATTTTTTTAAATCACTATGTTAGGGATATGTGTTTGTTGGTATGCATTTGGTTCTTTAACAACTTGGGTGTGCAAAATTGATCTAGTGAGTGATAACCTATGAATTAACTAATGTGCAGTAGATTGCAAACTAAAGAGTTATTAATATTAATAAAACTTTTCAAAACACATCATATATGAGAGCCACCCAAAGATTGAGAAAAGGTTTTCGCCTATGTGCACTCCTATATTCTGCTCACAGGCATTTCTCTACTGGCAATCTTTGTGTAATTGTTTAGTTTTCTTTCACCTTGTCTAATGTCTGTTATTTCAGATAGGTTTTCACTATGGACTGAATATGAATATTTGGTGCTCAAACAAGTAGAATGTCTTGTCCTTTTTTTTTTCGTCAGTTCAATTTATATTATTTTACTTGGACCTTATTTCTGCTCAGTTGTGTGAGCTCCCACTGAAACTCATTAACAGCTTCAATAACTGCTTTTATTGAACATACAAGATGTCCTTGAGGTTGATGAGTAAGAGAAGTATACGCTGCTGCTGGATGTAAAATCCACTTGATGTTGGCTCTATGTTAGAATTATTACATTATATTACATTACAGATTTCTTTTCCACCTATACCTTGCAGTTCAAGGCGGATTACAATAGATTTGACTGGACATTTTCCAGTGAAGATACAATGTTTTTTTAAATTATAACAGCGGCGAGATAGCTGGGTAGATTCCGAGGGGAACTTACGAGTTGGATAATAAATTGACATTGCAGGACTGTGTGATATAGACAGATAGATTACAGTTAGAGTAGGTAGGGTTACAAAACATTTCAGGGATCTGTTTATTTAGTAGGTGTTTTGGGGAGGATTTTATTAGGGGAGAATTATCTGGAGGTAAGATGAAGGGGGGTTAAGATGTTTGGATGAATTTTTTGAAGAGCAGGGTTTTGATTTCTTTTCGAAATGTTTTGAAGTCGTCCGTTGTCGTCAGTAGGTTGGAGATGATATGGTTGAGTTTTGCTGCTTGTGTTGCCAGAAGGTTGTCAAACATTTTCTTGCGCTGTGTGCCTTTGAGTGGGGGGAAGGCAAAAGGGTTCGGGGTTCTTCTGTGTCTTGAGATGAAGATCTGGTTTAAGCGGTTATTTAGGTAGGAGGGGGGAAGAGCCGTTTAACGCTTTGAATAATAGGCAGTAGAATTTGAATTGAATTCGTGCTTGTATGGGTAGCCAGTGAGAGTTTAAAAAGGCACTTGTAATGTGATCATGTTTTCTCAGGGAGTATATCAGTCTGAGGGCGGTGTTTTGTATGGTCTGAAGTTGTTTTATCATAAGGTACAAGGTAGATAGAGGGAGTTGCAATAGTCCAGCAAACCTAAGACTAGGGATTGGACAATTAGTCTGAATTGTGCTGGGTTGAAAAAATTTCTGATTTTACGTAGATTTCTCATGGTTAGAAACGCTTTCTGGGTTGTCTTGTTGATTTGGGACTGCATTGTGCAACATCTGTCTATCGTTACTCCTAGGATTTTAAGTTCGGGTTGTATCGGGTATTTGGTATTTTAGATTTTCAGTTCTGTGATGGTAGGAGTTTGGGCCTTTTCTAGCAAAAAGAATTTTGTTTTTTCTGAGTTTAGTTTCAGTTTGTGGTTCATCATCCATTTTTCTACTTTATCTAGGGTTGTTTCCAGCTTTGCTGTGGTGGTGGTTACTGATGGGTCGAAGGGGAGGAGTATGGTGATGTCGTCTGCGTAGCTGAAGTCTGTGACATTAAGGTTGTCTAAAGTGGCTCCTAGGGAGGAAATAAAGAGGTTGAAGAGCGTAGGTGAGAGAGGTGATCCTTGTGGACTAGAAATGCTCTCCCTATCAAAAGTAGCACAGATTCTGTGATTGATGAAGAGTTACCATTGGTTAGAGGAGTGAATATTATTGATTTTTCTACTTAAGCAGTCAAAAATGGTTTCTGTTACCTTTTTAAGTAAAGATGGATTGTTCAGGCTAGATAAATTGATTACATCCCCCCGCCAACGGATGGAGATAGAGAAAAAAGGTTCAGAGCTGACTTCACTTGCCTTGTAGGAGACAGATACTGCTTTCTTCTCTTCAGTATATTTCTGTCGCCAACATGTGGGCTACTGCAACAAGATTGCTTGGCCATAGGGCACTGGCCTCTGAGTTATCTTCACTGGAGCAGATCACCAACTGGGCTTCCAGGGTGTCAGTTTGCAGGGCGATCTCCATGTTGGAACAGGATTCCTGATTCCCCAGTAGTGGTCAGCAGGCTGATTTGTCCAGTTGAGCAGCTACTAGTAAGTGTTTACAGGACTTTGATTCAGCAGGCACCTAGAGTATTTTTAGACGGATTCCCTTAGTTTAGCAGGAATTGGTAAGTGTGCTCTTAAGGTTCTAGCCTCCAATCAAGCTCCTTCCAGGATTCACTGTTCAGCTAGTTCTGGTAGAGCAGCTATTGATAAGTGTGCTCCCAGGGTTCTAACTTTCAGTTAAGCAGGTTCCCAAAATTTGGCTGTCAGTTTGGTAAGTGTGCTTATAGGTCTCTTACCTTTAGCTGAGAAACGATTCAACCTTCAGCTGCCCCTTGTAGAGCAGGTACTGGTAAGTATGCTTTCAGGGCTCCAGCCTCCAATTAGCTAAGCTGTCATGGTTATAGCTTCATCTTGTGGTGGTGCAGGTGTTGGTAAATATGTTATTGAGACTCCAGTTTTCAGTAGAGCAGGCCCTCAGCATTCAACTTCATCTTTGACTCCCTCTAGTAGAGCAGGGAATTTAAGTTCGCTTACAAGGGTTTGACTTTCAGCCTTTGATGGACTCTGATTGAGCAGGGCAGGATTAGGAGAGGGGTAATATCTTAATTCCATCACCTTCCTCATCTCCCTCTGCTGCTCTCTGTCTTTGTCTGCAAGAGGCCTTTTCACTGGGAAGCCAGTCTTGTTAATTATTTGGTGGAAAGTGAAAAAAATCAAAGCCTAGTGGAAAGATTGCACCAGCAATTTTGTAAGTTGCAGATTATTCATAGAGAGATAGCTGTAACTTCTTGAACTGGAGAACCCTCAATGTTTCCTCTTGGGCACATTTGCACCCCCCCCCCCCCCCCTTCCATCCTAAGTAATCTTTGCCAAACCATGATAGAATTGCTCTGGTCAGAAGGGCTTCTCTCATGAGGGATCCGTGGGGAAGTGGAGGAGACGATATAGTCTATTAATAAAAACCTTTTCATGAGAGTAAGAGAGCCTTCCACCTCTAAAAGGGACAGATTTATTTATTTTAAAAAATGTATGGTCTTTATTATCTAAAAATTCCAAAACTGGTAGCAACTTAACATAGACAATTAAAATTATTCACACCTAAACAAAACACATGAATCACATAAATAAAAATACTGTAAATTCACTTAACAGACACTAAAATTTTCATGGCAGTTTAAAATCACCCTTGCTTAAAAGAAACATGCTTGACCAATCTATTCATTATGGGGCTCTTTTACTAAGCTGTAGCAAATAGTGTCCTCAGTGTGGGGAAAAAACCCCGCACAAAGGCACATTACTTAAGGTCATCTTTGCCACAGCCATAAAATGGTTGATTTCTCAATTTTTTGTATTAATAGCCATGTGCTAATGTTGCCATTAGCTTAGAACATTATAATAAATACCAGGGCTGTGGAGTCGGAGTCGGAGGAAATTTCGGGTACCTGGAGTCGGAGTCAGAAGTACAAAAAACTGAGCAGTCGGAGTCGGAACATTTATCTACCGACTCCATTTTTGAACTTGGCATACCAATCACGAGGGATTCTTTCAGCTATAGCACCCACTATATACACAGCACAAATGTTGCGAGCAGCTTCTGCGGCCTTAGAACCTTGATTAAAAGCAAAAAGAAGGTGGTGTCGAAAAAGCTCATTTCTCTCAACTTGACATTCCATTTTAACGATCTGAAAATTAATCAGTGCTGTGGAGTCGGAGGAAATTTCGGGTACCTGGAGTCGGAGTCTGAAGTACAAAAAATGAGGAGTCGCAACATTTATCTACCGACTCCACAGCCCTGATAAATACTGTATAAGTACTTACAGCTGCCCGTTTTGTAGACAGTAAGGGCTCACATGGTGTTTCTGTGCTAACCAGTTAACATGTGGTAATGTAGTTGTAATTAAAAATAGAAAAAAATTTTAGCACATGGATTAGCTTGTGCTAAATTAATACCACAGGAGGCTTGAGTGCATCTCACAGTATGTTTTATTTATTTATTGAGATTTATTAACTATCTTTATGAAGAGATTCACCTAAGGTGGTGTACAGCAAATATAATTAAACATAAAACATATAGGGAAGGTGGGGTTGGGAAAGATAATAATTGCTAATTGTTTTATTATTAATAAATGGGTGGGTGGGAAGGGATTCTTTTATATTTATATATTTTAAGGATTATAAGTAAAATTGTCAAGTGATTTGCTAAAAAATTTTCTGATTGATTATTATACACTTGTAAGATTTGAAAAGATTTACAAAAAAAAAAAAACTTGCAATGTTGTTAACAGCAAAGCAGTAGTATAAAAAGACTAAATATAAATACTACAAATGAGTTAGAGTTAAAATTAGTAAATTGAAACTTAATAATAGGATTACCATGAAACAGTTTTAAAAATATACTTATTAACAGCACTGAAATTCAAATAAGAGAGATATAATACATACTTTTATTTTTCAAGATGGCATCTGATTAAGATGCTTACACTGCTTCCTTCATTCTGTTTTGGTTGTTTGGTCTTATTTTGTTCCATCATGCTTTATTTCATTTTGTTATTTTAATTCTTGCTTGTACCTAATTTTGTGTTTTTTACTTGATTTTTATTTGAACTTTCATTACCTGCACCCAGCCATTATAGTCAGTTTAATAGCCATTCCACTGCCTACCTTGCCTTTAATTCTCCTCTGCTTGGTGCTGCAGGGAGATTGCTGCTGGAGGCATGACCAGTGGAGGTGTGGTTGATTGATTGATATGCCGGTTGTATCCTCAGCTGTGGTGGTGTCTACTTTCTCATCTGGGAGGAGCTGGAGGTGTTCCTGGATACGTTGAGGGAGGCTGCTGGTGACACGGTGGTACTGTCTTGATGTTGGCGGTGCCTCAGCCGGCTCATTTTCTGCCGGAGCCCTGAAAAGGATTGGATCAACTGTGCCTGCTTGATCATTGGCTGCTGATGAGTTTGCTGCTCTACTCCTTCTGATCAAACCGCTGTCCTGCTCTGCACTTAATTCGGCCGGATTCTCGAGTCTGCAGCAGCAGTTGGGATATCCAGTTAAAAGTTGCCCTTGGAGGTCACGTGATGCTTCGGACCTAGGCAGACGCGTGTCTAGGAGCTCTCTAACCCACGGCCTTCAAAAGCCTGCTTTACTCCCGAGCTACGCTTCATTGCAGCGCTCCTGCCTGCTTGGAGATCTCCGCGGGGGGGGGTGTGCACGTGGGGAGCCGCCCGACAGCGCGTCTCGGCCCGGCATGCCAGTTAAATCGGCGAAAACGCCGAAGCATAAATCTGCTGCTCCTGTGCCCAAAATGGCGGCGGCGCCGACTCCCGCTTCTGCCCCAGCACAATGGGGCGAATGGGCCCTGGAAATCTCCCGAATGGTCACTGCAGCCCAGGAAAATAGGCTCCACAAGTTACAGTCAGCTATGGACTGTATAAATGAGAGATTTGAGACGCAAGCTGGCCATATCGCAGCGGTGGAGCAGAGGGTGTCCGACCGTGAGGACGCAGCGCTACAGGATCGCGTGAGTGTGGTTGCTCTGCAAGCTCAGGTGGCAGCACTGACGGGCCGGTTGGATGACCAGGAGAACCGTCAGCGACAAAATAATTTGAGAGTGGTGGGGCTGCCTGAGCTCAGGGCTGATCAAGACCTTTATCACTTCTTCCAGGTTTGGCTCCCCACGCAGCTGGGCCTGGAGATTCCAGCAGCCGGTTTCATCTGTGAGCGAGCGCACTGCATGGGCCAGCGTGTGGGGGATAACAACCGCTCGAGAGCCACGATTGCTAGATACATCAATTGGAAAGAAAAGGAGCTCATCATGCAAGCCTTTCGGAAATCTGGTTGGCTAGAGTACGAAGGGAAAAAACTGTTGCTATTCAATGATTACTCCTTGCACGTGGCCTCCCTTCGTAAGGAAATGGCGCCGCTATGCTCCACGCTTCACCGTCGGAGAGTGAGGTTTGCGCTTGTGTACCCGGCTTCTCTCCGCATTTGGCGGGATGGGAGGCCACAAACCTTCACAGACAGAGCGGCTGCACAACACTTTATGGACTCTATGCCTGAGATCGTGGACGGCGGAGCCCCGGCGGCTGATCAGGGTGTTTAATGCTCACTGACACAAGTCCTGCGGTCTTCCTGGAGGATTTTGCCTGCTTAAGTCTGTTTTTGGTTGCCCTGGGCAGTTGAGGACCCATCGCCTGACTTCTGTCGCCTCCTCTGGAGCTGCGCTGCCCTGATTGAATGAGTCCGGGCGTGGTACCCTGGCCTGGGCCCCGGCTGGGTTCCTGGTTCTGGAGGTTGGATTGTTCACTCCTGGTCGCAGGGGCTTTCGGTCCCACTTCATCCATTTACTTCCTTGTTGGACTTCAATTGGGTTGGACTGCTGGTGAGCGACACATGGACCTCAGCGCTGGCTGATCCCTGTACCGCGTAGGCAACAGTTGTCTATGTGGGAGGCTGTGGGTCTAAGAGAGCACGGACTTGGCCTTTAGGTTGCTCCTGTTTTTGGGAGTGCAGTTTTTTGTTCTTAGTTTTTTCAGTTCTGTGGGGGGTGGGTTTGGGGGGTCTTCGGAGATAATCTGCTCTGGGGGAGGGGGTGGGGATGGTTGGGAATGTGGGGGGGTGGGGGGGTAGGGGGGTGATGTGTGTTCTGCGTGCATGTTGGTATGTGTGGGGGGTGTGCATGGGATGTGGGAGGCGGGTTGGATGTGTTGTGCTGCACTTTCCTTGGGTGGGATTTGTTCTGCTCCGGAGCCCCTGGGCATCTTCTGGGGTGCTGCTGTCCCTGGTACTCTGGATGGGAGGCCTAGCTGGGGGGCTTTCTATCTTTTCCAGCTGGTTGTTCCTTGCTATTGTGTCTGGCTGCCCTTTTCCTCCATGACTAAGTTGACTATAGCCACTTTCAATGTGGATAGGATCCACTCTCCTGTCAAGAGGAAAAAGGTTTTGTCCTGGTTCCGGAAGAGGGGAACGGATATTGCTTTTATACAAGAGACCCATTTGTCCCCGGCTGAACATCTTAAGCTTTGCAGGGAATTGGTGGGTGAGGTTCATTATTCATCCTTTGGCACCCGGAAAAGAGGGGTTGCAATACTCATTCATAAACAACTGCCTTTCCACCTTCATAAAGTTCTCCAGGACCCAGAGGGCCGCTATGTTGTAGTTTTGGGGGAGTTATGGGGCCATCATTGGTTATTCTGCAACTTGTATGCTCCTAATGTGTATAACCACAAATTCTTTTCAGCTCTGCTGGCCAAGATAGCCATGTATCCTACTTACCAGCCAGTGGTGGGAGGGGATTTCAATATTACTGTAGATCCTGCTTTGGATTGTAGCCCGTCCAAGGAGGGGACGAGGGACCATGGAGCCAAGGGGGTAAATTTTTTGCTTAGCCAGTTGCAGCTGTTGGACACTTGGAGGACTTTGCATCCGACGGAACGCACTTATACTTTTTACTCCCATCCCCATAATGTCTATACTCGGTTAGACTACCTGCTGATCTCTCCCTCTCTGCTCCACAGAGTGTCTGGGATTAATATTGAGGAAGCTCCTTTCTCGGATCATTCCCCGGTTGTCATGGATCTTCAGTTTACACCGGAGCCGGGGGAAAAGCATTGGAAATTCCCTTGTTTCCTTTATAGAGATCTAGATTTTCATAAATTTCTCAGGGAGCAGTGGCTGGAGTATAGTTCTCACAATAATACCGATGATATCCACCCAGTGACATTTTGGGAGGCCTCCAAGGTGGTTTTGCGGGGGTTTATTATTGCCTATCTTTCTCGCAAGCGGAAAAAATTGGATGCTGATTTATTGGCTTTATCAGGGGAGCTTAGACACTTGAGGGTGCGTCACAGTATTTCCCTGTCTGAGGAGGATAGACTACGTCTGCTGACGGTACGTCGCCAGATTGATGCCATTTTAACGCAGAGAGCTTCCCGTGATATTTCTTTTCAACGGTATAAACTTTATTCTTGGGGGGGTAAGTCAGGGTGTCTGCTGGCTACTCTGGTCCGCCCTCCACGTACTCGGCAGGTTATCTTGTCTATTCAAGATACGGCTGGTAATCGTTACACCCAGGCACAGCAGATTCAACAACCATTTGTCCACTTTTATGAATCCTTATATGCTAACCGACCGTTATTGGAATCTGACAGGGATGCTTTTTTCCAGGGGCTTCAGCTTCCTAAACTGATGGTTGCTCAGGTGGAGCAGTTGAACGCGCCTATAACCCCCGAGGAGGTGCAGCTTGGTATTAAGCAACTTAAGTTAACTAAAGCCCCTGGCCCTGATGGGTATGGTTCTGAGTATTACAAGATATTGTCGGATCAGATATCCCCTGCATTGGCGGCGGCGTTCAATGTGCTCTCCAAAGAGCGAGGTTTGGGGACCCCTAATATGGCCCACATTGTGCTTTTGCCTAAGCCTGGCAAGGATCTGGCTCGGGTGGGATCTTATCGACCTATTTCCCTCCTTAATCTGGACGCTAAACTTTTTGCTGCACTTTTGGCACGCAGATTGAATGCTTTTTTGCCGTTGTTGATCCATGAGGACCAGGCAGGATTTATACCGGGCCGTTATGCATCGATGAATCTTGTCCGAGCTTTGATGGCCATTCATTCCAGGCGGGGACTGGAGGGAGAATCGGCCATTGTGGGCTTGGACATGGAGAAAGCTTTTGATAGTATCTCCTGGCAATATCTTTTCTGGGTTTTGCGTCGGTTTGGCATTCAGGGTTCTCTTCTTTAATGGATTAGTAGCTTATATATACGGCCGCAGGCCCGACTTTTAGTCAATGGTCAGTTTACTGCACCGTTTGCTTTGCTTTTCGTATTGGCTATCGAACCCCTGGCTGCTAAGATTTGTGACGACCCGACTCTTCAGGGCATTCGTCTTGGGGACAAGAAGAGTCGTATTAATCTTTTTGCGGATGACATTCTCCTTTATCTTGATCAACCCCGTCGGGACTTAGCGCGGGTCCTCGCTTTGGTTCGCTCTTTTGGAGATCTTTCCAGTTTGCGGGTTAATTGTGATAAATCTGAACTTCTTCCATTGCGGTCCACTAAGGTGGAGCCCTGGCATGCGAGCCTTGAGATTCCGCCGGTGAAGGGGCCTATGCGTTATCTTGGTGTGTATTTAAGTCCAGACCCCAAACTTCTGTACCAATCTAATGTGACCCGTCATCTAGAGGCGATTCAGCGTTTGTGTGATACCTGGAGAGATCTTCCGCTGGGTGTTTGGGGTCAAGTGGCTTTGACTAAGATGGTGCTTCTCCCTAAGATTCTGTATCCCTTGCAGGCAGTGCCTCTTTGGGTTACTGCTAGGGAGGTGCGCCTCTTTCGGTCGATCATTTCCTCTTTCATATGGCGGCGTAAGCGAGCCAGGATTAGCTATGCCACTTTGTCGTTGGATAAATATAGGGGTGGGTTGAACCTTCCTGATCTTTGGTATTACAATGTCGCGGCTCTGTTTCGTTTTATCCATGAGGGCTGGTCGGGCTGTTATAAATTCTCTCCCCAGGGTTGGGTAGAATCTTGGTGTGCCCCTCACTCGGTCCTGTCTCTCCTTCACGCTCCGTTGTCTGTTTTACCAGGGGGCGTGTCTAAGTTTGCATATCTTCTTCCCCTGCGGCGTGCGTGGCGGTGGTGGCGGAGTCGACAGGGTAAAACACCGGCAGCTTCCCTTTTGTTACAATTGTATGGGAATGTTGACTTTCCCCCGGGAGTGGGCCATTCCTGGTTTCGGCAGTGGGAGCAGAGAGGGGGTAGAACTCTTCAGGACTTCCTCACAGTGGGGGGGGGGAGGTCGGTTTCCCACCTTTGCTCAGCTGCAAGCTCACTGGCACCTGCCCAGGACCCATTTTTGGGCTTACCTACAAGCCCAGCATTATTATTTATCCCTTGGGCGTAAATGGGGGGATGCTTGGCTCTGTGGTCCCTTGGATGTTCAGTTCTTTCAAGTACCTCCGGCTTCTAACAAGTTAGCTACTTGGTACCGGATTCTGAAGAATGCAATGGACTTGGGATCTATTGATCGATTGGCTTCCCGGTGGCAATCAGAGCTTGGCACTACCCTGGATAGTAGGGCATTTTTAGATCTTTTTGCCACTGTGCACTTCTTGGGGGGCTCCACAGATTTTCAGGAAATGCAGTTTAAAATTCTGCATCGGGCTTATATTTCTCGGACCCAGGGGGCTCGCATGGGCCTCTGGGAGGGAGCCGTTTGTACTAAATGTAATCGTTTTTTGGGTACCCTCACGCACCACTTTTTGGAATGCCCTTCTTCGGCCTTATGGCTGAGAGTTTTTCCATTTATGGAACGCATTCTTCAGCGAGCTGTGCCCTGGTCTTATGATTTCCTGCTGTTGGGTGACCAACGAGATTTGATTGAGGGAGGGCTTACGCTCCCCCAACGCAGGGTCCTGTACATGGCTGTCTTGGTGGTCAAAAAGCTCCTTTTGCAGCATTGGGTGGATGACTCGGTGGCCTCGTTTCCACACTGGCTCACTCGCTTCGCTGAGGTGGGGCGGTATGAGCTTCGCTGTGTTTCTAGAGTTGAGATTTTGGCCCTCCGCGGCTATCACGATTTATGGAAGCGGGCCTTAACTGCCTGTTCTAGCTCGGAGCCAGAGGACTCGGTCCCCCTTCCGTGATTATTCCTTTTGGTGGGGCTGGTGCTTGATTTTTTCTTTTGTTTTCTCCCCGGGAGGTAGCACTTGAGCATGTGAGTGTATGTGTATTTGGTGGTTTGGGGTATGACTGTGGAGTGTTTGCGGTCTGCTTGTTGTGGCTTGAGGCCGAGTGTTTGAGGTTTGTGAGTGTCTGCTTGGGGGGTTTTGTATTTCAAAACAAAAATGTCAATTGTGTTGGGCATCTGACCATTGGGTTCCTGTTTTGTGACTCCTTTGCTGTTATGGGTATCTAGAGTTGGACTCTATGCTTGCTCTGTTTGTTCTGCTTGTTGTACTCCTGGTTGTATGTTCCCTTTGCAATTGCTAATAAAGATAATTAAAAAAAAAAAAAAAGTTGCTTTGGAAATCCTCCTGCTTTGGAAATCTTCAGCTACTTATCAGACTATATGTCCCCACACCCTCCTATTTATTTATGCCTTGATACTTGTCACTATATGTTGTTTTCTTCCAGTTTTTTTTCTTTTGCCCAGCTCTTCATCTGACCATTCTCCTCGAGTTGCCCTACAGACCTAGGACCTAGAGTCTAAATAGGCTATCCTGCAACCCTAGTGCCTTCTCTACAGAGGCACAGCCTTCCAATTACGTTACTTAGAAACAACTATCCTCCTAAATCAGGGGTAGGGAACTCCGGTCCTCGAGAGCCATATTCCAGTCGGGTTTTCAGGATTTTCCCAATGAATATGCATTGAAAGCTGTGCATGCAAATAGATCTCATGCATATTCATTGGGGAAATCCTGAAAACCCAACTGGAATATGGCTCTCGAGGACCAGAGTTCCCTACCCCTGTCCTAAACCATCATGCTGACCTTCTCACCACTCCACTACACATGGTGTGGAAGAATGGGATGGGCTACTATATTTCCAAACCATTAAATCCTCAATAAACTTAACACTTTCACCTATCCCTGCCTTCTGCCAACACTCAGACCTCTTACACACTATCCTATTCACAGCGTCAACATATCTCAATTTATACCTACCCATCGAAGCATAACCTCCCACACCAAATCAAGAAAAGTCAAAATTTTACCCCCTCTTCAACGTGCATCAAACTATCACCCTACCAACTATGTCCACATGTGTCCCTGCAGCTATAGGGCAGTACAGTAGGGTTTTTTTTTTGGGGGGGCTCACCTTTTCTACCATGATTATAGTGGTGGCTTATGGGCCTGGGTCGTCCTCTCTATGGTTCACGAGCCCACCCCCTGGACTTCTTAAGCAACCTCTGTGCTGCTTTACTAGGCTTTCCTATGCCAGAGGCAGTTATATACGTTTCTATTCTGTGGTCACTGAACATGGGGGGAGTGTGTATGAGTCTTTACTTAGTCTCAGCAGTGGTTATCTGGTCACTTTCAATACCTTTTGGGCACTTATATCGTCTTAACTCACAACCTATACATTTCGCCTAGGCGGTCTCATCAAACATTCAATTATCCCTGCAGGATGATTTAGTCTAGGTTGGTCCACATACTGCTCTAACTACTCCTCCAAAAATGCCCCTTTCAGCTCTGTGCACTCAGAGGGCTTCAGAGGCCTAAAATGTCCCTGAATACGTCCAAAAAGCCATTACGATTATCAGCACTTGGACGACCTGTCTTTTAGATCATCAAAGTGCTGGATTTTAGACATAAGAACATAAGAATAGCCTTACTGGGTCAGACCAATGGTCCATCAAGCCCAGTAGCCCATTCTCACGGTGGCCAATACAGGTCACTAGTACCTGGCCAAAACCCAAGGAGTAGCAATATTCCATGCTACCGATACAGGGCAAGCAGTGGCTTCCCCCATGTCTTTCTCAATAACAGACTATGGACTTTTCCTCCAGGAACTTGTCCAAACCTTTCTTAAAACCAGCTACACTATCCGCTCTTACCACATCCTCTGGCAATGCATTCCAGAGCTTAAATATTTTCTAAGTGGAAAAAAAATTTCTCCTATTGGTTTTAAAAGTATTTCCCTGTAACTTCGAGTGTCCACTTAGACTTTGTAATTTTAATCGGAGTGAAAAATCGATCAACTTGTACCCGTTCTACTCTACTCAGGATTTTGTAGACTTCAATCATATCTCCCCTCAACCATCTCTTTTCCAAATTGAAGAGCCCTAACCATTTTAGTCTTTCCTCATACGAGATGATTTCCATCCCCTTTACCATCTTGCTCGCTCTTCTTTGAACCTTTTCTAGCGCCACTATATCTTTCTTGAGATAAGGAAACCAGAATTGAATACAGTACTCTAGATGAGGTCGCACCATGGAGCGATACAGGGGCATTATAACATTCTTAGTCTTGTTAACCATCGCTTTTTCAATAATTCCTAGCATCCTGTTTGCTTTTTTGCTTGCCGCCACACATTAGACAGAAGGTTTCATCGTATTGTCTACGATGATACCCATAGTGTATTATTTAATCTGATTTCTGTTACATCCACTCAGGAGTCCATACGTATGATGATCAATCTGTTCTTATGAACTGGACTTACAGAAGTGTGAATACTTATAGCTTCTGAGCACTTCCCTCATGGAACATAAGAATAGCCTTACTGGATCAGACCAATGGTCCATCAAGCCCAGTAGTCCGTTCTCACGGTGGACAATCCAGGTCACTAATACCTGGCCAAAACCCAAGGATCAGCAATATTCCATGCTACCGATATAGGGCAAGCATGTCCAGAGTTCCCTTTCAGTTTTTCTTCTGCTGTGCAGAGGTGTTCTGATTTGCTCTGCTTAGTTTTGTTTTCTCTTCGGGCTAAGTTCATTTTTTTCTGAAACTTTGGTGCCCTGAGACCCCATTCTTGGGGATCCTCTGCCTGTAACTGGGCTTCACTGAGTTGGACTGCAGCTCTGCAGGGCAAGCCTTTCGGTGGACCAGGAGAGCCAGCCTGCTGTGTGTCTTCAGGGCTCAAGGTCCATTCCCCTGAGAGCCAACTCGCCTTCTGAGTTTCTCACTGGCTTGAATGCAGGCTTTGCCGGCTGCAAGGTTCGTGGGGAGTGGAGATCTCAGTCTGGGTCAGTCTGATTAGCTGCCCAAAGATTTCTTGGTTTGGAGTTGGATTTGGAAGCACCTGAGGCAGAAAGTCCTTTCCTTCTCTTCAGCTATACTGAAATAGCTGACAGGCAGGCACCACCACAGAACTGTGAGCACAGCCCCATTATTTCCTATGGGAGTGGGTCTGCATATCTTAATTTTGAGGATTTCTGCAGTTAGGGTTTAGGTCTCCCACTTCCAAAACCCCCTTTTCTGTGTTTTTGAATTTTCAAGTAAGTTTCCATGGGCAGTCAGGGCAGGAAGTCCTGCAAGGAAAGTGCATAAAAATCAAAACTGCAGCACTACATCTTAAGTGCAGTCTAAAAATCTATGAATCTTTACATACTGATCCGGCGCATAGGTTCCGGGCTCACACCACAGCTGAAGACCGAATACGTTATTTTGCCATGTCATCCAGGACATCATTCACTGTTTCTTTAAACTCAGCATCTCTGCTCCGCAGCCATTGCAGCTGTGGCGTGAGAGTGGAGCTTATGCGCCGGATCAGTATGTAAAGATTCATAGATTTTTAGACTGCACTTAAGATGTAGTGCTGCAGTTTTGATTTTTATGCACTTTCATTACAGGACTTCATGATCTGACACAGCTGTAGAGCAAAACGGTGGCGTGTCTCATCAGCAAGGAAGTTAAAATAACACACGCAGACTGCAGCAGCGGTAACCTGGCAGCACAACATAGCCACATAAGTCATTTGGTATTTGGTTACAGGTTCTTTAACAAATGTTCAGTCAAGATTATTTAACTTAATTTCTTAAATTAAGAATAATGCACTAAGGGTTTTTTTTCTAGCCTATGAAGTAACGTCCCTTTCTAGCACTGCCACAAGATTTGCTCTTGTGGCGTGCGGGGATCGGTTTTTCACCTTGTTAAGAGACAATCTATAATCAATAGTACTTGTGTAATTAAATTGTCCAGTGAATAATGTGAATTGGAAGAGGTTATTGTTGGAATAGATAAGTTTTTCTCTTCCACTAAGACCTATCTAATGATGTGGAACCCCACTATTTACCCTTCTCCATTGAGAATATTGATCATTTAAACCTACTCTCTGTTTTCTGTCTTTGAACCAGTTCTTAATTCATTATAAGACATTATCCCAATACAAGCAGGCAGCATATTCTCAACATGTGGGTGATGTCATCCACGAAGCCTCATAGCGGACAGCCTTGCAATCAGACTTGCTTGAAGAACTTTCAGAAAGTTTGTGAGTGCTGTGCATGTGCGAGTGCCTTCCCGCCAAACATAGGTCATGCGTCTCCTCTGAGGTAGCTCGGTTCTCGTTTTTCTGCGGAGCCAAGAAGCACCTGTTTCTCAGCTCTGTTCGTACTTCGAGTTCTGCCTTCTCGCATCGCGGCTTTTTCTTTTCCTTAATTCTTTATTTTAGTAGTTGCTGTGCAGCGCGTCTCTTAAAAAAAAAAAGTTTTCAGTTCTTGTCTGGCGGGGCTTGGGCTCAGGCCCTGTTGCCAATCCTCTTTTGGCTGCGGCTGTCTTTTTTTCTATGTCCTGGCCTGTTACAGGCTTCAAAAGGTATATCCAGTGTAACCAGGCTATTTTGCTCACCGACCCGCACCGTTGGTGTATTAAGTGCTTGGGACCCGAACATTGTCCTGAGTTGGGCCCACGCTGTGCTACCCTTCAAAAAAGAGCTCTCCAGAGACATCGGATCCGGATCCAGATCCAGCAGCTCTTTGGTTCCATGGTTCTACAGACAAGGCCTCGACCACGGTGGCGGCCTTGTCGGCCAAGTCCTCAGCCTCAAGCAAGTTGCCCTCGTCTGGGAAGACCTCATCTGCTGTGCCTCCTAAGGTCTCGTCCTCAGGCAAGTCTGCTCTTCCCTCTACAGGTATGCTAGCTAAGAAGCCTCCAGCTGAGTCTCAGGCAGTCCAGGCAATGAGTGCAGTCCTCCGTAGCATACCTCTAAAACTAGGGAATGCTCATCCTCTAAGTTGCTCTCTGTGGAGCGCACTGCTGCACCTTCTAGACTAGAATCATTGGTCTCAGTGCCTGTCTTCGAGGACATGCTGCAAGCCATTTTGACCAGGCAGCTCACCTCTTGTCTTTGCCAAGCTTGCCCCTGCCTCAACCCTGCTTTCTGCGAGCCAGTCTGAGCACCCTGTCTAGGCACAATGAGCAAAACCTGTTAGGTCTCTACCTTTGTCCTACAGTGATTCCTCGCCTCGTCCTTCCAGGTTCGGGTCTCCGGCTACTCAACCTGCTTGAGAGGTGGTGGACAAGCCTCGATTGAGATCTCATTTGAAGCATTCCTCGTCATCGAGGCACCTGCCTTCGAAGAAGGATAAGGAGTCTTCTGTACTTCGTTCTTCGAGGCCCATCGAGAACTCTTCAAAGTCCAGGCATAGGTCTCGAACTCCGAAGCTTTCAACACCCCGTGCTTCTCCATCACGAGGATCGTCCAGGTCCCGGACTCCCCTATCGAGGCATGCTACGAGGGATCCTCGTTCAAACTAAACTAAACCTTAGGTTTGTATACCGCATCATCTCTACATTTGCAAAGCTCGATACGGTTAACAGGAGTTAGGGTAGAAAGGAACTCCAGAGGAGGGAAGGATAAAGAGGAAATTTAGAGGACTAGAATAATCAGAGAGGGAGGAAGAGTTACATTTTTGAGAATAACCAGGTAACGAGGCATGAGTCGAGACATTCAGTTCCTCATACTCCTGGGACCTCTCCTTCGAGACATCTCAAATGTAAGCACTCTCTGACTCCGCCTATATCATACAGCGGAGCTTCTTCTGTGACTCTTACATTGGATACTGATGTCCCTTCTTATTCAGTAGCACCTCGTTCTCACTCCACTTCTCCTGAGGGCTCTTCATCTTCGAAATCCACATCTTTTTCAAGATTCATCTTTGACATGAGTAAGGCTCTTCAATTTGATCTTCATTCTGAGTCTAAGTATACTCCTTAATATTTGGCTGAAATGGAATTGCCCCATCCGCTAAAGGATACTATGAGACTTCCCATGAATCCTGTTTTGAAGCAAGGTCACTGGTCCAGCGTAGATTGTCGATGTCATATCAATCTGTTGGAACTCAGAGCAATCTTCTATGCTCTCAAAGCTTTTCAGCATCTTCTCCACGACACTGTAGTCCTCATTCGAACGGACAATCAGGTCACTATGTATTATGTGAATAAGCAGGGAGGAACAGAATCTCTCCCTCTTTGCCGAGAAGCTCTGAAGCTTTGGAATTGGGTAGTCTTTCCTGAGAGCTGTCTACATCCAAGGGCAGCAAAACTGTCTGGCGGACAAATTGAATCGTCTTCTACAACCTCACGAATGGACACTCAGTTCCTCGCCTCTACATCATGTTTTTGCTCAGTGGGGAACTCCTCAGATAGACCTGTTTGCATCTCCCTACAATAACAAACTGCCTCAGTTCTGCTCCATGATATACTCTCCTCACTGCTTCAAGGCAGATGTTTTTCTTCTGGAATGGGTTAATCAGTTTCTCTATACGTTCCCTCCATTCCTTCTGATTCTCAAGATTTGTCAAACTCAAAAAGGAGCATGCCACCATGATTCTGATAGCACCTCGGTGGCTCAGACAACCATGGTACTCCCTTCTACTTCAACTCAGCCCCAGGGAGCCTCTACTTCTACCAGTATTTCCCTCTCTGCTTACTCAGAGTCAAAGGTCTCTTCTTTATCCCAACCTGTAGTCTCTACACCTAACAGCTTGGTACCTCTCAACCTAACTGCCACTCTACAGTTTTCTCAATCTCAATCTGTACAGGACATTCTAGAGGCTATCAGGAAGCCTGCCACTAGGCAGTGTTACACCCAGAAATGGACTAGATTCTTTACTTGGTGTACTACTCATCACAAGGAGCCGCAATCTACCTCCTTGTCTTCGGTTTTGAATTACCTGCTGCACTTATCTTAATCTGGTCTCAAATCCACATCCATTCGAGTCCACCTAAGTACAATTGCTGCTTTTCATCATCTTATCGAAGGGCAACCCCTGCCTGCTCATCCTGTGGTTTCCAAATTTATGAAAGAACTTTTAATTTCAAACCACCTCTCAAGCCGCCTCCAGTGGTTTGGGATCTCAGTGTTGTTCTTTCTCAATTGATGAAGCCTCTTTTCGAACCAATAGATTCAGCTCATCTTAAATATCTAAACTAAACTAAACCTTAGGTTTGTATACTGCACCATCTCCACAAGCGTAGAGCTCGGCACGGTTTACAGGGTTAAGTAGAAAAGGAGCTACAAAGAAGGGTTATAGGAAAGGAGCTAGGAAGATAAAGAGGGACAGGGCACCAAAGAGCGGGAGGTGTTAGATTTTTATACTTGGAAAATGGTTTTTCTCATTGTGCTCACTTTTGCTAGACAAGTCAGTGAGCTACAAGCTCTAGTGGCAGATCCACCTTTCACATCATGACAAGGTGGTCCTCCGTAAATATCCTAAATTCTTACCTACAGTGGTTTCAGAATTTTATCTCAATCTCCATTGTTCTTCGTGTTTTTTCTAAAGCCTCATTCTCATCCTGGAGAAACAGCTATTCATACTCTGGACTGTAAACGTGTTTTGGCTTTCTACTTGCAAGGCACTCAACTTCACAGAACTGCTCCTTTGATCCAAATAAGTTGGGGCATCCTGTTTCCAAGCGAACCATCTCCAACTGGATGGCTGCTTGTATCTCTTTCTGCTATTCTCAGGCTGGTCTTCCTCTGCAGGGTCGAATCACGGGTCATAAAGTTAGAGCTATGGCGGCGTCTGTAGCTTTCCTCAGATCAACTCCTATTGAGGAAATCTGCAAGGCTGCCACTTGGTCCTCAGTTCATACATTCACCTCTCATTATTGTCTGGATACTCTCTCCAGACGGGATGGCCATTTTGGCCAGGCAGTTTTACAACATTTATTCTTCTAATTTGCCAACACTCCCACCATCCCATTCTGGTTAGCTTGGAGGTCATCCACATGTTGAGAATATGCTGCCTGCTTATCCTGGGATAAAGCACAGTTACTTACCGTAACAGTTTTTATCCCAGATCAGCAGGCAGATATTCTTACAACCCAACCACCTCCCCTGGTTGGCTTCTTAGCTAGCTATCTGAACTGAGCAGACGGACTATCAGAGGAGACGCACGACCTATGTTCAGTGGGAAGGCACTTGCGTATGCGCAGTGCAGCACTCGCAAACTTTTTGAAAGTTCTTCAAGCAAGTCTGCTTGCGAGGCTGTCAGCTATGGGGCTCCATAGATGATGTCACCCACATGTTGAGAATATCTGCCTGCTGTCCCTGGATAACAACCGTTACGGTAAGTAACTGTGCTTTACCTCCTATCCTTTCCAGATGATAATGGCAGAACAGAAGCCTTCCCTCCATCATCCATTGTATTCCAACTGTAAGTTTTGGTGTTCAGGCTATGAGTGTGTCCACCTTGGGCACAAGAGTCTTGACCATTATAAAGGCTTCCTCCTACCTAGTAAGTGGAACATTGGTATGCTCCGTTATATCTAGACTGGCTTGACATGAATGATAAGGAAAGTAGAACTTCAACTTGCCTATTAATTTTCTTTCCTTAAATCCTGCCTATCAGTCTAGAATCCTCCAAGGGAAGCCTTAACAGTTGGGTAGGAATGCACACATTTTAATCTTTATTCTGAAGGTTTATGGACTACTGTTAACCTTTGGTTTTGAGTCTTTTCATTTATGGTTTATTGACCAAAAGAAGGCATTTTTAGTTTTGATGGTATTTTGAAAATTCAAGCAAAATTAAAAATATTTTAAATGATCTTTAATATGTTTAATTTATTTTTTTTTTTTTTTTTACATCCTGGTTTTGTAGTTTTGACATAGGTATTCTGCAGAACAGAATGCAGCACCGACCTCTTTTTAATGGGAGTGATCTGAGGTTTTTTTCAGTTCTTTTTGCTTGCAAGGGGGCATGTTTGTCTAGATTGGTCTGGCATGACTCGAGGAAAGTTCATAAATACATAGGACCTCTGATATAACAGTAAATGTCTTGGCATACTGTTTCTGAAAGCTGAACATTTTTTGAGGTTCCTTTTGCTCTTTAGGGAACATTATATTCCTATGGTCTTCTTGTCACTTCCGCTTTTGTCCTTCACTACGCAGGAGTTTTCAGGTTGCTAGCTGTTTACCGCTGATTCCAGTTGTTATCTATCTGCTTATTTTATATATGATACTATTTAGGACCCCTGAGGAAGGAGTGTTTCTTCAAAACATGGACCGTGTCGGGTCCAGGTTCATCGATCCTTTTGGATACAAACTGTATTATGACTATATTGATTTTTATTTCTTATGATTGTCTATTAAAGACTTGACATCTTGTACATCACCACTGCAGTTCTTGCTTTTGTTTTTCTTCTTAGAATTTAGCACACACTAAGGGGCTCATAATAATGAAAAAAAGGTCTAAAAAGTGGCCTAAATGGGTACTTGGACGATCAAAAAGCCTGATCGTCCAAGTACCTATAATCAAAGCTGGTTTTAGACATATCTAAAACAAGCTTAGTACTTTCCCCTGCCTCTAAACGCATAGAGTGAAAAGAGGTGTTTTTAGAAGAGGGGAAAAGGCGGGCAGTGGGTGGGCCGACCTACACCTAGGCGTACAGCAGGTATAACCAAAAGTTTAGGCAGGTTGTCTAGTCGGCACTAATACATTTTGACTTAGACCAAGTCAAAACAGGTATAAGTGCCAAAAAAGGGGCCACTAAGCTGATTGCTGCAGCTCAGCGGCCTCAGCAACCTGCCTATCGCTGCAGGAGAGATGGCTCATCTCTCCTGCCGCGATGATGATCGCCCACCCCCCTCTGAACCGCGGCACTTCGGGGTGAACATTGCGGCAGGGCATCTCCCTTGTCGGCGATCTTCACCCCGCAGTTCGGAGGTGGGTGGGCGATCACCATCGCGGCAGGAGAGATAAGCCATCTCTCCTGCAATGATCAGCCATCCCCCTTTACTACGATTGGACAGGAGGGAGCCCAAGCCCTCTTGCCCCGTGGCACCCTGAACCCCTGACTTGATCGGGGCAAGAGAGAGCTCAAGCCCTCCTGCCCAGGCGAACCCCCTACCCCCCCCCACCCTCGATGCACCCCCTCCCACAAACCCCGCCTACAAGAGGGGCCTAAGGCTACTGGGCTGATTCCAGTTGGCCCAGGTGCCTCAGGCCCCACCTGTGAGCGGGGTTTGAGCTGCCTGGGCCAATCAGGCCCTAAGGCCAGCCATTCCTGGGATGGCTGGCCTGCCAGACAAACGGACTTGGCACCCGTCCATCTGGCCAACGATTTTAAGGTGCGGGAAGGAGGATTGAGGGGGTCTCGCTGGTCGGCGAGGGGTGGTGTTCATGGGAGGGGGGTGCGTTGAGGGCCTGGGATCCCTCCTGCCCGTATCTTAGTGGGGGTAGGGGGTTCACCTGGGCAGGAGGGCTTGGGCTCCCTCTTGCCCCGATCGAGTCGGGGGTTCGGGGTGCTGCGGGGCAGGAGGGCTTGGGCGCTCTCCTGCCTAGATCGTTGTAGGGGGGGGGGGGTGGATTCTGTAACCGGTGTTGTTTTTGACAGACACCGGTTACAGAATCCAGCTTTTAGGCAAAGGACTGGCTCCTCCTTCGCCTAAAAGCCCTTGTTTTGGGCATTTGGGACTTAGGCTTTTTTTAGGTTGATTATATGGTGTAAGTTTATACGTAGTGGTGGTCTGGGCGTTAAACAGCTGAACCTCCTTTTGGACGTTTTTTTTATAATGAACATTTTCCCTGCTTCTACTTTCAACGTTTAAGGCCTTTTTGATTATGCCCCTCTAAGCTTTTGTAAAAGAGCCCTTAAATGCATAATCCTTTTTAAAAAATTTAAAGAGTAATAAGCCTTTCTTGAGTTTACCCTATTACCATCACCACTTTCTTGACATCCCTTCCTTCTTTTGAGGGGAAAGAATAAGTTATTCCATATCCTTGAGATTATGAATGGAAGTTAAAATATGAAATATTCTATAGGCTATTTATAGGTGCATCCTGGTGTCATATATGAGGTCTGTTCAAAAGTTCCAGGACAGTTTTAATTACACACCAATGGGAAGTTCTTTTGAGATGCACTAGGCAGTATTGAGTAGCTTGAAACCTCACAAGTAACCTCCTTTTTTCTGTTTGTTATCTGTTTTCGTCTCCAAGCTACAGCAGCTTTCATGAAAGTGTGTTTTTGTGATCGACTATTTTTCATCATAGGTGACCTCAATGAGCAGCACTATAGCATGAAGTTCTGTTTTAAATTGGATAAGACTGCTACAGAAACATGAAATGTTGAAAATGATTTATGGGGAACATATGAGTCGTGGAAGATGTTCTGAATGCATCAAAATTTGTGCAAAAATGTGATGCCAGTTCTTCCCCAGCCACCTTACTCTCCTGACTTGGCCCCTGATGACTTTATTCTTGTTTCTTAAACTTAAATCCATACTGAAAGGAATGTGATTTGACACTGTTGAAGACATAAAGCAAAATTCAACACTGCAACTTTTGGCAATTCTCGAAGATGTGTTTAAGGACTGTTTCCAGAATTGGAAATGACGTTGGGTAAAGTGTATACGTAGGGAAGGGGACGCAATAGAATAAGTTGTAAGATTGTTTAATAAATTTTTATAAAATCAGTCCTGGAACATTTTGAACAAACCTCATATGTGTGATAGAATACCAATAATGATGATTATTATTATTTTTTATTTTTTTTACAGTGCACAAGTGATTTTTTTTTTTTTTCTTTTTCATTTTGTCTCTTTAGACCATGATAGCTTTTGACATGGATGGCAAAGTAAGAAAACCTAAGTTTGAGCTGGATAGTGAACAAGTTCGATATGAGCACCGGTTTGCTCCATTTAACAGTGTTATCACACCACCCCCAGTGCACTATTTGCAGTTCAAGGTGAGCTTTAGAGCCTTCCTTTAAAGAGATGACATATCTTATTTATGTTAAAAGGAAATGATTTTTATATGTAAAATGTATAGCAGGGTAATCTGTAAAGACAAATTAATACATTGCATGTGTGTCCTATAAATGAACAAATTGTGGAATTCCAATATGGGTGTATGCAAGCTACTTCATAATCAACAGATGTTATTCATATGTACCTTCAGACAAATATGATGTGATTTCCAACATAAATAGAAACACATTTTTAGTTTTGAAAGCAATTTAGTTTCACATATATAATTTTGTGTAATTTGTATTCAAGAATAACAGGCATACATTTCTTTACCTATAACCTTGTTAGCTCAGTCATGTGAAAAAATTAGGACACCCCATGAAATATCCAGCTCTTTCTTAAGAAATGTTCACATATCGATGTAAAACCTTTTTTTATTTATCTCTGGAAAAGAAAGTGATGTAATTACAGTTGAACAACAAAAATTTTCTTTGATTTACTCATGAAACAAAAGATATCCACAAAAATGTATATTCTAACTGAGGAATAAATTAGGACACCTTACACCCTAATAGCTAGTGTTGTCTTTGAAATAACTACAGAGATTCTTCTTGTAGCTATCTATCAGTCTCTGACATTGGTGTGAGAAAAGTTTGGCCCACTGCTCAATTTCAGAATTCTTTAAGCTGTGAGATGTTTGAGGGGTTTCTTGCATGTACAGCCCGTTTCAAATCACTCCACAGCATCTCAATGGAATTAAGATCAGGGCTTTGACTTGGCCATTCCAGGACTTTCCATTTCTTAGTTTTCAGCCAGTTTGGGAGAGGCATGAACTTTCACATCAACAGTAGCAAGAGCCTGCTATAGGTTCCGTGATGACATTTTAGGGTTTTTGGAGATTTCTTTTGCATCTTGTGGTCTACTCTGAGGATCAACTTGCTTGGAAGGCCAGACCTGGGCATGTTGGAAGTTGTTTGAAAAGTTCTCCACTTGTACACTATTTTATGGACCGTGGAATGAATGGCTAATGTAAAATTCTTTTGAGATCTTTTAAAATCCCTTACCAGACTTAAAAGCTGCTACAATCTTCTTTCTGAGGGCCTCAGACAGCTCTTTTGATCTCACCATAGTGTTCATTCTCACTGCAGCCGTCATGAGCACACCAAACTAAATGTCTGAGGTTTAAGTAGGGCAGACATCCTTCAAAATGCTGAATAATGATGTTCTAATCAAGTGCACCTGATGTGATACACCTGTATGTGATTTGAGCCATTTTAAGTGGGAGGATATGTGGGGGAGGGGTCCTAATTTATTCCTCAGTTAGAATACACATTTTTGTGGATATCTTTTGTTTCATGAGTAAATCAAGGAAAATTTTGTTGTTTACCTGCAATTACATCACTTTCTTTTCCAGAGATAAATAAAAAATAGATTTGACATTTATATGTGAAGATTTCTTAAGAAAAGGCTGAATATTTCATGGGTGTCCTAATTTTTTCATATGACTATACATTCTATGACCATATACTCTGACATAGAGCAGTGTTCCTCAACACACAGTATGCATACCCTTAGGGATACACATCACTGCACAGGTCTTCCGCTCCCCCCTTCCTCCTTAATGACCATCGCCGCCAAGAACCCCATGCTGTCCTTATTGCCTGCCCCCCGAAACCGCTGCCAGGGATCCCATGCCCTCCTTCCTGCCTGCCCCCCTCCACTGAAGCCAATCCAGGATTCCTTCCGATGTCAGAGCTGATTTTGGAGGAAAGTCAGGTCAGCGGGGGATCCCAGATACCTCCTTCCAGGTGGCTGTTCCTTTCTGCCTTCAGTGTTACTTGTTGCAGGGACGCATCAGCGGCTCTTTCATGCTGCACATGGCTGACCAGGAAACCTTCCCGCTGACGTCAGAAGGAAGGCTTGTGGGTCAGCCATGTGCAGCGTGTGAACCGCTGCCCGCATGTCCCTGTAACAAGTGCCACTGAAGACAGGAGGAGCAGCCCAGACTGATGGCCCTGAAGGAAACGAGTGTGGCCCTAGAGCGAGCAAATAAGGGAGAGAGGGACATGATCTGGGAGAAAGGGGGGGAAGGAGCGCATTGGAACAGGGGAGGGGCACGATTTGGGGACTAAGGGCTGGAATGCAGGGAGAGGGGCACATACTTGGTTTAAGGAAGGGAGGGGACTTGAACATGGGACACAAGGGAGAGAGGAAGGGGGCACTAACTTGGGACATAGGAGGGAGGGAATAGAAAGGGAGAATTGTTGGGCATGTGAATGAGGGAAATAGATGGTATACAAGGGTAAAGGAAGAAAGAGGAAAATTGGGCATAGAGAGAGGAGTGAGGTAGAGATGCATGGAGAATAGAAGGATGAGAGGGAGAAATGTTGGCTGTGATGGAGAGGGACAGATTGAAAGGGATGCAAGGGGGAGGAATGTTGGACATAGTGATGGAGGGAGAGATGGCATGGTGCTGGCGAGGGGTGAGAAATGGGCATGGGACTGGTGGGCAGTGCTGAAACATGCACATGATCTGGGGGATGAAAGAGGGTGAAATGTTTGATGTGGGAGAGATGCACTGTCTCCCTCCCCCCCCCCCCACACACACACTCCCTTTGCAGCAAGGGAGGAAATGAGAGAAAGAAAGATGGACAGTGAGAGAGGGAGACATGTTGCCAATAGGGGTAAAGTAGAGAGGAAGTAAAGTTGGCCTCATGGAGGACAGAGAGAGATGTTGGTTTGGGAAGGGAATGAGGTCTGGAGGAGAGGAAGCATGCAGGAGGCAGAAAGAAATATTTGATACACAGTCAGAATAATGAAGTTCAACCAGAGACTCATGAAATCACCAGACAAAGGTAGGAAAAATGATTTTATTTTCAATTTAGTGATTGAAAGGGCCTAAGTCTCTGATTGGAGGGGCCTTAAACAACCTGGGCCAATTAGAGCCTCAGGCCCCTCCCCGGTCCATCCCAAGGGTATGTTGCATGGTGGCGGAAAAGCGTAGGCATCTCTCCCACTGCTGAGGAGGGTTGGGAGTGTCAATTGGCAGCAGGAGAGATTGGGGTATATGTCAGTTGGTGGCAGCGGGAGAAATTTATGTAATTTTTTTTTTTATTGGCCACAGTTAAAACACATGCCACAAGATGCACTTTTAACAGTACTGTCACTGTACCTGCACACCTGGACCAGTCGCTGATTTTTGTCACCAAAAGCCGACGCTGCTCTTGTAGAATGGCTCGGCGATGTGTACGAATCCACCAGAGTCTTCTTTTCAATATTCAACAGCTCGCTAAAGACCACTATAAACTGTCTACAAACAGTTTTGTGACTGCATTAAAGTTTTTAGAATTCTGCCCAGTTATATAATGTTAGAACTGGAAATGCAGAGAGCTCAATAAACCACCTTTGATAAATAAGTAAATATTTACTAAAAGCAATGGAAATAAACTGCTAAAATGGCTATTTTGAAAATATTTGTGAAATAACAGGATTTAAAATTGCTAAACTCTGTGTAATGATGATTTCTGTGTATACTTATCTCAGAGGCACCATAAAATTTAGTGGCAGGCCACAAGTTGTTTTAAAAGTTAAAAAAATAAATAAATAGATAGGCTTGCTCAATGGCTTGCAAATGGAACTGGATTCAATTCTTGGCTCCAGTCTTCCACTCCCCTGGTTGTCCTAAGGGCTAAGGATAGTGTTGAAATAAGGTTGAAGAAGTAAGTCCTCATGCATTGGTGACACCCAGTGGTCAAATTAAAGGCTCATGATTGCAAGCTCTGGAATGAATGCTGGTGCATGATCCTTGACTGAGTAATGTCCCTGCAGTAACTGGTTTAAGTTGAGAGGATATATAAAATAGGGAAAAATTTCACAAGTTATACCAAGTGAAAGCTCAAGACACTGGATCTAACCCTGACTAAGTTAGAAAGATTTGAAAACATATTTATTTGCACAAACATATCATTGCTGAGGGAAACTATCGAGTCAAAAAAAATAGTTATGGGCTCAGCTAGGTGATTCATGCCAGAAGACCTGGGTAGAGTGCTGGGTTTCTGCTGGGGAGGCTGCACAAGCACCACTTAACAGTGCCCTGTGGCAGAGAAACTCAGCCACTGCCCACCAGTTAACATCTAGTGACCAGACTTAAGAGCTATTTTTATGTCAGGATACCTATGTGAAAAGTCAGAAAAATATCTTTCATAAAAACAATATACTGTATATACTCAAATATAAACCAGCCCAAAAATGGGAGTCTCAGTTTATATTTGGGCCAACGCCCCCTTCCAGAATATTTTAGGCTGCTGCTATCAGGCTCTGCCCCCCTCCTCATACCTCTGCCGACCCCTGGTGGAGGTGCAGCAGGCAGGAGCAAGCTTTCCGAACTCCTGCCCCGCTGCTAACCAGCTGCACGGCACGAGCAGCAGCATGATTGGGCACTGCTTCTCAGCTCCATTACTGGCTCCCGTGGGCCAGGAGTTTGGAAAGCTTGTTCTTGCCCACTGCACCTCCACCAGGGATTGGCAGAGGTATGAAGATAAGGGGGGGTGGGACAGAGGGCAGAGCCTGGGAGGGAGAGTGCAGAGTCTGACAGGGAAAGGAAGGAAGGAAGGGGGCTGGGTGCAGAGCTTGGTAGGGAGGGGGAAGGGTGCAGAGGCCTAACAGGGCAGGGCACTTGAATATTAAGCCACCCGACTTATATTCAAGTTAACCATTTTTCCTCCTTTTGGGGGAGGGAAAGGGGGGTCTTGACTTATATTCAGATCAACTTATTTTTGAGTATATGCCATTGTAATAGGACTACCACTGCATTGCCCAAATTAAACAGTCATACATCACAACTCTGTTACTTATCTGCCAAAACTAGGCACCTGAGAATGCTTACATGTGATGTTTGAAGTACACACCAACTTGTTGTTTAACTGCACAAGATTATAAGAGCCCTTTTCTACATGTAAAAAATGCATTACATGCAGAAAGTATGAATAAAATTAATGACATATGGTCCACAATAGCCTGGTTCTATAGTTTACGCTGCCTGACCAATGACTTGCTCTATACTGGTTTGGGAGGGTGATATAAAATTAGATGAAGTTCTCTTAGTAGTTACTAAAGGCTTGTGGTGCCTTAGCTCAATAAAGGCCACTCTTAAGTAAAAATTCTAGGGACTATTTTACAAAATTGTGGTAGTGATGTCCATTCAATTCCTATGGGCTTCAGTGCATTTACCATAGCAGCATTGCTGCTACTACAGCTTTGTAAAAGACCCCCCTAAAGAAATAGGAGCCACCATCAGGGTCAGTATAAATTTGTTGCTTTGTGTAAAACATGTTTTAGCTTTTGCAAATTGTATAGCACATGCATTCATAAATTGTGCCCCAAATTTTCAACTTTGTGTGAAATTTGTAATTGTTGCTTTGAATTGATAAGATGTTTTGCTTTCTAGGAAATGTCTGACCTGAACAAGTACAATCCTCCTCCTCAATCCTGTGACCTCTACATGGCAGCTAGCAAACACTTTCAGCAGGCAAAAATGATTTTAGAGAATATTCCTAATCCAGATCAGGAGGTGAGAACAAATCAGTTCTTTTCTTTTCCCTTTATTTATACACGTCCAGGGTGTGGAGGAGGAGGGAGGGATATGTTATGTTTCTTGTCTGAAATTCAATTCATGGTACAAGGGGGGGAATATTTGATGTATATTAGTTTTTGATGGAATATTAAGTGTTCTTCAAGTGTAAAGTGATATATCTTAAGTTGCACTTAATTGATAGGTGTAAAAATGAATAAAGAATATTTTTTTTAAAAAAAGAATAAGATATACTTTTACCAATTAAAAGATTGCAGAATAAGAAAACTCAATTATAAAGTAGTTAAAGTGAAATAATGCATTATACTTGAGTAAAACTCCAATTTGCTTTCTTCTTAAATTTAATTTCCTTCTAAATCAGGGACTCTACTTATAAAAGTTTACAGCTCTTTCCACCACTTAATACTCTTGCTCAGTAAACAAGATTCAAAAATCCTTCTGGAAATCTTAATGGTGCTCTGGTATTCAAAGTTAAAAATCATATATTTAGGGGAAGTGACGTCATCGTGGCTAATGGCAGCCTAGAATAATAGCTCCACAGACCCCGGTGCTATTTTTTGCTACCTCTGTGTGAATTCGAGTGCTTGCCCTTTCCTCTTTCTTCTGCTTGTTGGTGGCATCAGCGTGCTGAGTTTGGATGGCGACGCGGAAAAAACAAACGGATATAAAAGCTTTATCGTCGCCACTTTCGAACGGGCCGGCTAAAGCTGTTTCCAAGATGGCGCCCAATTCGGCAGCGGCTGCTATGGGCCCTCCTCCTGACGCCGCGATGCCGACTTTTCAGCAGGAGATGCGCGGCTGGTTCCAAGAATTAAAGACGGAACTCTCAGCGGTTCGGGCTGATATTCACAGCGTCGTTGCAGACCTGAAGCGTGAGGTGGGGGAGATTGGGACCCGTGTGGGGGAAGCAGAAGTTGAGGTGGAGGCTAATAGTGCTGAGTTGACTCAGCTGCGGGGCAGGATCGTTACGCTGGAGGAACGAGCTGATGTAACTACTCTAAAGCTGGAAGATTTGGAAAACCGTTCCAGACGTAGCAATCTTCGCTTTCGGGGTGTGCCTGACACTGTTTCCGATTCTCGCTGCATGGAAGTGATTGATCTTATTTGCATTCAAGCACTCGAGACTGCTGGCTTACCTATAGAGGTGGGGAAACCTTTGCTTGATCGGGCTCATCGTATTCCTGGACCTCGTGATGCCAATCGCCCCCGTGATGTTGTGGCTTGTTTTCATCGTTATGTGGATAAAGAACATGTGCTGCGGGCGGTGCGGCGTTCTGGAGGAGCTGTTAAATGGGAGGACACTGACATAGATGTATATCCTGATGTGGCTCCAGCGACTTTGGCCCGCCGTCGCACATATCGAGATTGTACCCGAATATTGCAAGAGCGCAGTGTTTGGTATCGTTGGCTCTACCCTATAGGCTTGGCCTTTACTCATGCAGGCAAGACCTATTTTGCAATAACAGTGACAGATGTTCAGTCTCGCTTGGTGGAGGCGGTGATGATGTCGACTTCGGAGATGGCTCCACTTCCACAGAGGTCTCCTGCTGCCAAATCTGGGCGAGGGCTGGGCTGGCAGAGAGTGGCTAGGTCGGCTGCTGCTCGTCATCCTTTGGAAGCAGCTTCAACCTCATCGCATTGAACTTCTGCTTATGAGGGACTTGGACTTGACTGCTGGTGATGTGTCTGTTTCTTTTGGCAGTGTGATTTTTTCCGCAGGGGTTGTTTTATGGGTTTTATAATGGGGGTCCTTATTGGAGCTGTTTTTCTACACTTCCTGTACCGTGGTTTCCAGGTGCTTTGGTAGCTGGACCATATGGGGTGTTAATGGGGAGCTGGGGGGGGGGGTGTTGGGGTGGTGGGTTGGATTATGGCCGGGTGCCTTTGCGAGTGGATGTTTGGGGGTGTGTTTGTGTATTGTTTTCCTTAGAGGTGCGATTGAGTGAGATGGATGAGTTGGGTGTTTTGGACTATGGTATGGGATTGGCGTTTCAGTGCTTTTCTACTTATGGTATGAATGGATAAGCTTACTTTGTTATCTTATAATGTACATGGTTTGAATACACCACAAAAACGACGGCTGTTGTTTAAGGAATTGAATCGCCTGAATATTGCTGTTGGATTTATTCAGGAGACTCATTTTCAGTTCCAGTATGTGAAATTACTTACCCATAAAAGTTATCCTCATGTTTTTCTTTCCTCTAATAAGATCCGGAAAAAAACACAGGGGGTGGGTATTTTAATTCACAAACATATCCAGGTAATATTGAGAGAGGTTGTGCGGGATGTTGAGGGACGCTACATACTGGTCAAAGCTGAGTTGGATGGCCACTTATATAGCTTATTGAATATCTATGCACCTAATGTTGGTCAGGGGGCTTTCTTTACTTTGTTAGAACATGTGCTGTTGGATCATGCTGAAGGTACTCTCCTCATGGGAGGAGACTTTAATCTTACCTGCTATCCTCAGGAGGATAATTCTAATTCTTCCATCCGCTATGCAAGAGGTGATAGACGGGCTCTTTTGCGCTTTCTTCGGTGGCAGGATTTGATAGATGTGTGGCGCTATTTACACCCAGGGGATCGGGATTATACTTTCTATTCGTCAAAACATGATTCGTATACTAGGATTGATATGTGGATGCTGCCTCATGTTGTTCTTTCGAAAGTCTCAGACTCCTGTATTGAACCACGTGTGTGGTCTGATCATGCTCCCCTAACCTTGGAGTTGCAGGTTGGCTTGGATAGGGGTGGTCGTCGTCTGTGGCGTTTGAATGATTTTTTGTTGAAAGATCCCATTACTTTATCATTGTTAGAGACTGATGATAAAGAGTTTTTTGTTTTTAATGATAAGCCTGGTATTAAGGTAGATGTGCTATGGGAAAGTTTTAAGGCCACTCTTCGTGGTTGTTGTATTTCGAGAGGGTCGTATCGCAATCAATGTCGGGTTGCTCGTAGGTTGGAGTTAATAACCCGTCTACGGCGGCTGGAGACTGCTCATAAAAGAGCCCCGTCGGCGGCTGGTGGTGTGGCCCTGGCGGCGTGCCGACGGGATTTGCAGGAGCTTGATTTGGAGAGTATGGCTTGGGCTCTACAGAGGCGGAAACAATGGTTTTTTGAATGGGGTGGTAGGGCGGGCCGCTTGCTTGCTAAACAGCTTAGGCAATCGCAGGCACAGCATTCTATCACGCGAGTTTGTGATGTGTCGGGACAACTCTGCTCAGATGATGCGGCTATTCATCAGGCGTTTTTGTCCTTCTATCAGCTTTTGTATACTCCGGAGTCTGACGTAACAGAGGGGGAGATTGATACTTTTCTTTCTGGTGTAAATTTGCCTCGTTTGGTGGAGGTTGATGCGGCTTGGCTTTCTTCCGCTATTCAACCCGCAGAGGTGGTGGCAGCTATTCGTCATTTAGCCACCTCAAAGGCTCCGGGTGTAGATGGTTTCTCGCCTTTATTTTATAAGAAAATGGAGCTCTATATAGTTGCCCCTCTTACGCGATTGTTTAATTCTTTTTTGGAAGGAGAGAGTTTGCCATACTCGTTCCGGCAGGCGGCGGTCTCTCTTCTTCTTAAACCTGGTAGAGATCCCCTCCTTTGTGGGTCTTACCGTCCTATTTCGTTGTTAGGAGTTGATTATAAGCTATTTACCCGTATTTTGGCAGTCCATTTGCAACGTTTTTTGCCTTCTCTAGTTCATGGTGATCAATGTGGCTTTATTTCGGGGAGGCAACCTGGTGACAACATTAGAAAAGTGTTAGATCTTATTGGAGTGGCCCATCAGTATTCTGTTCCAGCTGTTTTGTTGTCAGTAGACGCTGAAAAAGCCTTCGATCGGGTTTATTGGCCATTTATGCTAGCGGTGTTGAAACGGATGGGTATTTCGGGGGCTTTTTTACATTGGGTAACTTTATTGTATACTGAACCGGAGGCTTGTTTAAGGATTAATGGCAGATATACTACCGCTTTTTCGATTCTTCGCGGTACCAGACAAGGCTGCCCCTTGTCACCACTGATTTTTGCGTTGGTTTTGGAGCCATTAGCAGCAGTTATTCGCGCGCATGTGGATATTCAGGGGATTGTGGGGGGTGGTGAAGAACATAAGATCTTATTATATGCTGATGACATTTTGTTTACATTGACTCGCCCGCTTCAGTCTTTGACTGTGGTGTTACGTGTTTTGGATCTCTTCGGTAAGGTGTCCGGCTTTAAAGTTAACATTGATAAATCTGAATTGCTTAATGTCTCGCTTCCGGACTCCGTGGTAGCTGGCTTACGTGCCACTTTTTCGTTCCGATGGGCAGCTAAGTCTATTAGGTACCTAGGTGTTCGTATATCTCGAAAGCTCTCTGACCTTTTTGAATTGAATTATCCTCCGCTGTTACGGACTGTCTTTACGGATCTCGATCGCTGGGAAGGTTTACGGCTTTCATGGATGGGTAGGATTAGTGCTTTGCGTATGAATGTGTTGCTTCGTTTTTTATGTTTGTTTTCCTGCCTGCCTCTCTCAATTCCTAAACAGTTCTTAATTAGGCTTCATCGACGGGCCTTTGCATATATTTGGACACATAAACCGCCTAGGGTAAGGAGGGAACGTATGTACTGGGACAGGTTACATGGGGGAATGGGCGTTCCTGATTTTTTCACTTATTATTTAGCGGCTCAATTGCAGGTGTTATTCCATTGGGCTTATCCCTCACAACGCTGGGTATCTTTAGACTAGGCACTGCAGCCGACTTATCCATTGGCAGCCCTGCCTTGGTTACCTTTTGAGATCCTTCGAGATTTGCAGAACGGGGCTTCCTATGGGATGGTGTGTACTCTGCAGACTTGGTGCCAGGTCCGTCGGACTTGGTTTCCGCGTCAGCGTTACTTTTATGCCACTCCCATTAGGTTTGCCCCTGGTTTTTTGCCTGCCAGAGATACTGGGATTTTCAGGCGTTGGGAATTGGGAGGTCTCCGGGTGCTGGGTCAATTAGTATTAGGTGGAGACTTAATCCCCTTTACTGCTTTACAATCTTTATATGACCTACCGGAGACAGATTTTTTCGCTTATGTTCAGCTTCGGGATTTTCTGAAAAAGAGGGTGATTCCTGAATGGGAAGGGGCGGATTCTGCCTTTCTTCAAGTCTTTCGGTTGGGATCTGGGGTGGGCCTAATTTCTCGTTTGTATAGGGCTCTTTTGTACACCAGGCCTTTCGTCGTATTTGGCATCGATATGGCTCCTGGAGGGGCCTTTTATGAATCATGTATATGTTTTGTTTCTTACCTGATTTCTTAATCCTCTTTTGTTTTTGTATTATGCTATGTCACTCGGTTGGGGGAGGGGGGGTGTTTATTGTGGGAGATTTGTTGTTGGCATTCAGCCTGTGTATTATTTTTCATTTTGTTGAATAAAATACAGTTTAAAACAACAACAAAAAAAATCATATATTTACTGGGACCTTAAATAATGCTATCCACAAATTCTAAGAAACATATCAACTGCCTTAAAAATGAAACATCTGTTGAGAGAGAATAAAACACTGCCAAGCCCAGTCTCACTCTCATGGAAAGCAATTTGTCTGAATAATATGTACATTTCAATATTTCAATTTTGGAGGGTTATTTATTTATTTATTTTTTTGATTTCTATGTGTAGCTAGTTATATTCTTATAAGAGTATTTTCCTTGTCTTAGCAGCTTGTGACCATCTACCAGCAGGTGGAGACAGAGAGCAAAACTGAATTCATAGGATGGTGAGGCTTCTGGTCAGTCTCTCTATCTCCAATAGGAGGTGGACAGTCTTCCATCAGCTTCTTGTCTCTTGAAAATTTATATTTCCTGTTCTGGGCCTGGTTCAGCTGAGCCTGGGAGTGTTTTAGGTTGCTGGTGCCTTATTGGGGTACACTTGTTAGTGCTAGGTCCTGCCCCCTCCTGCTATCTAGAGAATGACACGGTGACTTGTTACCTACGGCTAGTCCGCAGGAACGGAAGAAAAAAAAATCTGGTTGCCGCAGGTACAGGAACAAGGTCATTCACTGCCATGTTGAGCAGTGAATGGCCTTGTCCCTGCAGTAAAGTATCTGCCGTTAGTTACTTCCCTTATCCCAGGACAAGTAGGCAACATATTCTCACTGATGGGTGATGTCACCAATGGAGCCCCGGTATGGACCACTTCAAAAATGCATCACCACTTTTAAGTGTTTAGAAAGTTTGTGATAGCCTGCACTGCGCATGCGCGAGTGCCTTCCTGCCCGACGTAGGCGTGCAGTCCCTTCAGTTTCTTAGTTGCCACAGAGCTAAGAAGACGCGTTTTCAACAGCCATTGAAACTTTTCTCTCTTGCTGCCTTCCGGCTCTCGCGGATTTTTGAGTTTGTCATTTCTTTATTTTTCTTATTTTCTATTAGATTAGATTTTTAAAAAAGTACAAATTTTTGGTTTTTCCCTCTCATAGGTTTGGCCCGGGGAGCCTATTCAACCACCTTGGCCTCCAATTTTGATCTTGCCGGGGCCAATTTTCCATCAATGTCCCGCCCGCAGACGGGTTTTTAAAAGTATGGTTGCTGTGCTCAGCCCATCTCAGTAACTGACCCGCATCACTGGTATCTCCAGTGCTTGGGGCCTGAGCACCGGCCGGAGACTTGTTCCCGCTGTTCTTCTCTCCAAGAAAGAACATTGAAGAACTGCCTGATCCAACAAAAACTTCTCTTCGGTGTCGCAATGGAAGGAGACTCGACACCGCATCATTTGACACCGGCAGAAAGAACTCCATTGTCACAACCTTCTGTGGGTAAACTGGCTAAGAAGCCTTCCCCTACCCCATCTGGGCCTCAGGTCAAAGTAACAGTGAGCCAAGTCCTGACGACCTCGTAAAAGCCCAGAAAGTGCTCCGCTCCAATATTGGTGAGTGCCTCATCATCGGCCATCTCATCGCCGGAGCGTAGAGCCGCACCAAAGGTACCGGCTAAAACACCATTGGTGCTGGTGCTCTCCCTTAAGCAGAAAATTGATAACTTGCTTAGGGAGGAACTGCTGGGTGAGCATTTCCAGATGCTGGTGCCAACCCAACTTATGCCCATGTCGACACCGACTCTCGGTGCCAGTCTGGACTTAGCCCTTGACACCGACTGCACCTTCTTCTCATGCTCCAGTGGTGCAGAGACATTCGACACAGGAGTCGATTCCTCCAGTTCCCGGGCGCCAGTCATCCTTGACATAAACATCTCCAGAAGCAACTCCGGTGTGATCCCAGAAGGCATTGCAAAAACTGAAGCATATTGAGCATTCGACATCATCCACATTCTATTCAGGATTCAGACTTGTGGGAAGATTCTGAACAGGATCCTCTTTTTTCTGAGGATGAAGGTTCTTCTGATCATGGTTCACCTCAACGTTCCTCTTAGGAGCCCCCTGTTTTTTCTGAAAAGCCAATTTTTTCCAGATTTGTTCGTCAAATGTCTGTCCATTCCACTTGAAGCTGACTCTAAACAGTTCCTGGAGGCTTTAGATTATGATCAACCGCCAAAGGAACTACTCAAGCTTCCCCTTCATGACATTTACGGGAAACTTTTCTATAAAAATCTGGAAACGGCACTTACCGTCCCTTTGACTCCTCGCAAAGTAGACTTTCTGTACCAAGTGGTTCCTATTCCTGGTTTTGACAAACCTCAACTTCCTCATGAGTCCCTACTAGTGGAGACACCTTGAAGAAGCCTACAGGAGCTAGTGTTTACGCATCTATGCCCCCTGGCAGAGAGAGCAAAGCAATGGATCCATTTCACAAACGCCTTTATCAGAATGCCATGTTGGCCAACCGCTCTGGCAACTATAATTTCCATTTTACCACCTGATTACAGATTTCACTTTTCCAGAAATACATCCGAGAACACAAGCTTCCTGCTTTTCAACATCATATTTTTGATCCGTTTCAGCTGAGGAAATATATGGTATGTTCTACTTACGACATATTTGAACATACCTCCCGTGCTGTAGCTATGTCCATAGCCATGAGACGTCTGGCCTGGCTTCGTGTTTCAGAACTTGACGTGAACCATCAAGATAGGCTTGCAAATGCTTTATGTCTTGGAGATGAGCTTTTTCAACCCTCTATGGACACAGTTACACAGAAGTTGTCCACTTATGAGACCAGATGGGACATTCTGGTCAAGCCTAAAAAGAAGCCGCCTCCTTCTCATCCCTTCAGACCGGCTTCTTCTTACCAACGTAAGTTTGCTGCTAAGCCTGCAGCTCCTGCACAATCTCAACCTAGAAGGCAGAAGCAGCAACCTTGTCAACAACAGGTTGCTCCCCAAAAACCTACACAGCCTTTTTGACATGTTTCTTCAGACCATAGCCACAGTCTGCATTTTACAACCTCTGCCTCAGCCCATCGGAGGCCATCTCCAACTTTTCATTACTTGGGAGCTCATCAATCAGACCTTTGGGTCTTAAACATCATTTGTCATGGTTACACTCTCCATTTTCACACTCTGCCTCCAGATCATCCTCAGAGAGTCTGCTTTGGACCCTGCACAATCCTCTTCTTCTCCAGGAGGTTCAATCCCTTCTGCTCAATGCCATCGAGGAAGTTCCTCTCAGCAAAACCAGGGATTCTACTCCCATTACTTCTTAGTTCCAAAGGAGACGGGAGGACTGCGACCCATTCTGGATCTCAGAGCTCTCAACAAATTTCTAGTCAAGAAGAAATTTTGGATGCTCTCCCTCGCCCTGCTTTATCCACTTCTCAATTAGAACAACTGGCTATGCTCCCTGGATCTCAAGGAAGCCTACACACATATTCAAATTCATCCAGCTTCCAGGAAATATCTCTGTTTTCAGATACATCAACATCATTACCGGTACAGGGTCCTTCCCTTCGGCCTGGCATCTTCTCCCAGAGTCTTCACGAAGTGTCTGATTGTAGTGGCCACATCAGATCACACGGCCTCCAAGTCTTTCCTTACCTGGATGACAGGTTGATCAAGGCTGTTTCATCTCAGGAAGTGGTCCAAACAAACATCTCTTTTCTTCAGGTTCTAGGATTCGAAGCCAACTTCCCCAAATCACACCTCATTCCGACTCAACGTCTTCAGTTCATTGGAGCTATCCTAGACACCACTCTCATGAGAGCATTTTTTCTCCAGATCGCCTACAGGTTCTCGTCCACCTCTGTCAGCAAATGCTCTCTATTTACTCCATCTCTGTGAGATGCATGATGGTTCTTCTGGGCCACATGGCTTCCACTGTCCATTTGACACCTCTGGCAAGGCTACATCTTCACACTCCTCAGTGGACCCTTGCGTCTCAGTGGTCTCAAGCAGCAGATCGTCTCTCACAGCATATATCTGTAACATCATGTCTTCTGCAGTCGCTTCAATGGTGGATGACTTCCAATCCAGAGCTCTCTTTTTTCACTTACCCCCTCATCACAAGGTACTCACCAGAGATGCATCTCCTTATGCTTGGTGGGCACATATGGACGACCTTCAAACCCAAGGTCACTGGACCGCCAAGGAACGGAAATTTCACATCAATTTCCTGGAGCTCAGAACGATGTATTATGCCCTCAAGCTTTCCATCATCTTTGCCCTCAAGTCCTACTTCGCAAAGACAATCAAGTAGCAATGTACTACATAAACAAGCAAGGAGGCACGGGCTCTCTCCTGTTATGTCAGGAGGCCCAGAAAATCTGGACTTGGGCGACGGCTCGCATCCTTTTCTTAAAGGCTGTCTACATTCAAGGGGAGAATTCCCTAGCAGACAACCTCAGCAGAATTCTTCAACCTCATGATTGGACTCTCAACTCTGCAGCTCTCCAGTCCATCTTTGCTCAATGGGGCACTCCACAAGTGGACTTGTTTGTGGCTCCTCACAATCACAAGTTCCCCAGTTTTGCTTCAGACTTTATTCTCCTCTCCGTCTGGAAGCCTATGCCTTTCTCCTGGATTGGATGGGTCTGTTTCTATATGCATTCCCTCCAATTCCTCTCATGTTGAGGATTCTGTTCAAACGAGAGGCAGCCACCATGATTCTCATTGCTCCTCGGTGGCCCAGGCAACATTGGTTCTCCCTTCTTCAGCTCAGCTCCAGGGAAGCCCATACCTCTTTCAGTTTTTTCCACTCTGCTTACTCAGCATCAGGAATCACTTCTACATCCCAACCTGCAATCTTTGCACCTGACAGCTTGGTTTCTCTTGGGCTGAATCCATCTAATTTACATCTCTCCCAGCCTGTTCAGCATATCATTGATGCCACCAGGAAACCAGCCACCCAACAATGTTATCAACAAAAGTGGACTAGGTTTTCTTCCTTGTGTCTTCCTCATCATCATGATCCAACTTCCTTATCTGTAGATTTGGTGTTAGATTATCTACTTCATCTGTCTGACTCTGGACTCAAATCTATATCTGTCAGAGTCCATCTCAGCACTATTACAGCTTTACACGTACCAGTTGAGGGAAAGCCTCTCACCTTCTCATCCGTTGGTCTCCAGATTCATGAAAGGACTTTTCAATGTTAAATCACCTCTCAAACCTCCTCCTGTAGTCTGGGACTCAAATGTGGTTCTTTCTAGATTGATGAAGTCACCATTTGAACCAATGGCCACCACTCATCTCAAGTTTCTCACCTGGAAAGTTGTCTTCCTTATTGCTCTCACCTCTGCCAGGAGGGTCAGTGAGTTACAAGTTTTGGTGGCAGATCCAGCATTCACAGTTTTTCACCATGATAAAGTGGTTCTACGCACGCATCCAAAGTTGTCACGGAGTTTCATTTCAAATCAGTCAATTGTTCTGCCAGTGTTTTTTCCTAAGCCTCATTCTCATCCTGGAGAAACCGCTTTGCATACTCTGGACTGTAAACGTGCTTCTGGCATTACATCGACCGGACAAAGCCACATCGTACTTATCCCCAACTCTTCGTCTCATTTGATCCTAACAAGTTGGGGCATCCTCTTTCCAAGAGAACAATTTCCAACTGGCTGGCTGCCTGTTTATCATTCTGTTATGCTCAGACTGGACTGGCACTGGACTTACACTGAGAGATTGGAGAAACTGGGTCTCTTTTCCCTGTAGAAGAGGAGACTTAGAGGGGATATGATAGAGACTTACAAGATCATGAAGGGCATAGAGAGAGTAGAGAGGGACAGATTCTTCAAACTTTCGAATAATAAAAGAACAAGAGGGCATTCAGAAAAGTTGAAAGGGGACAGATTCAAAACGAATGCTAGGAAGTTCTTCTTTACCCAACGTGTGGTGGACACCTGGAATGCGCTTCCAGAGAGTGTAATAGGGCAGAGTACAGTACTGGGGTTCAAGAAAGGATTGGACAATTTCCTGTTGGAAAAGGGGATAGAGGGGTATAGATAGAGGATTACTGCACAGGTCCTGGACCTGTTGGGCCGCCACGTGAGCAGACTGCTGGGCACGATGGACCTCAGGTCTGACCCAGCAGAAGCATTGCTTATGTTCTTAACACTCATCTCAGGAAGCACATGAACACAAATGCAAACAGTCAGGTAGATATAGAAAAAGAGCAAACAGGCACAGTGTCAAAGTGAAATGGCCACAGGATGAGAAACCAGTCAAATACAAAATGATAAAATCCAAAAATATTCTTAACAGCTTAAGGTCCTGAAGTCTTCCTGTGGCCTCTTTTACTCTTGTCAGAAGCACGCTGCCACAGGAACACTTTCAACAGATGCCAGTGTTGGTACCGCAGAAGAGAAACTAGTAGGTACAGGCGTAGGCAATGGGACCAACGCAATTTCAGCATCATGAAGAATTTTCTAGGCCTTCTCCAAAGAACAAACACAATGCGGTTTTCTAGCCACACTGAAGCAAAGACTGGAAGAAAAGGCTTACCAATTATTTCTTTATTCAAGCAATCCAAGATTGACTTCATCCAGGGCAGGATTAATTCGTCGATGGCCCCTAGGCACACAAGTACACTGGGCCCCCCTGCCCCGCCCCACCCCACCAGGCGGAAACAGGAAGCTACGTCAGAGGGAAGCTTTGGGCAAGCAGCACCACTTGCAAAATTATAGTTCCTGTTGCCTTTCTTACCTGCTTTGCTTGCTTGTCTTACTTTCCGTCGATGGGGGGGACTGCGTTGCTGATCGGGAGGGGGCCCCGCATTGCCGATAGATACTGGAGGGGCCCATCGCTGTTTGGAAAAAACAATGTTAATGCCCTCCTTCTTCGGGCCTCCCTGACCATTTTGGGCCCTAGGCACGTGCCTACTGGCCCTATTAGTTAATCCTGCCCTGACTTCATCTTGTATCTCTTAGTTAAAGTATAGGAAGAGGCATCCAGAAATTTCATTTCAGTTCGTCGTCATGCCTTCTGCAAATTCCAGAGAATAGTTAAGCTCTGGAACACATTGCCAGAGGTTGTGGTAAAAGTGGATAGCATAGCTGATTTTAAAAAAGGTTTGGATAAGTTCCTGGAGGAAAAATCAATAGTCTGTTATTGAGAAAGACATGGGGGAAGCCACTGCTTGCCCTGGATCGGTAGCATGGAATATTGTGTTTTGGTCAGGTACTAGTGACCTGGATTGGCCACCGTGAGAACTGGCTACTGGGCTTAATGGATCATTGGTCTGATCCAGTAAGGCTATTCTTTTGTTCTTAAGGGCTCAGTGTACTCTGCCTATTTTCATAGGGCTCTGCAGTTCAGTATCTAAAAGCAACTGTCCACACAGCTCCTGCATAATCACTGAGACATTCTTGGTCCCATCAAGATCTGGATTACCCCAAAACTGGAGATTCTTTCTTCGGCCCTGGTTTTCTAGGTCATGAAGCTTGGGTTGAAGAGCATGAAGTGCAGCTGTTTGAGCACGTGTCTAATTAGAGCCTCCATGTACTCATCCATTTTACTTTCAACTGCTAATTTTATGTACGTAATCAATATTACAGACATTTGTGCATGTGTGTGTATGTGAGCGTATGCACCTTCACTGTAATGTGTTGCGAACAGATGTTTACAGCTTACATTAAAATAGAAAGATTGATAAAGAATGTAGAGTTTTTAACAAGTCGTGGACTTCTAAGTATTTATTTACTAAAGTCAAAGGTAAAGCCATGTGCTTAGTTTGTGGAGAACAGATTGCTATGTTTAAGGATTACAAACTGAATTTCCATTACAAGACTAAACACGCAGAGAAGTATATGAACTTGACTGATGCAAAGTGAGTACTGATATCTGAAGCTTTGCTTGTTAAGCTGCAAAAGCAACAAGGAGTTTTACCAGTGATATAATATTGGGTTTGTTTTTTTTTTACTATGCCTGTTTTACATTTTCATGGCCTAATCATAATATCTACCAGTAGTAGCTAATCAAAACATACAATTTACTGCTTATAAAGAGATAAAATTATCATGGAGCAGAATTGAGTTCAGCCTATTGGTCTGACCCTCCGAAACAGTCCCAGTTTCTCATGTGGCCCTTTGGGAAAATGAATTGCCTGTCCCTGTAATAGATTGACTCCAGCCTTACCCCTCCTTCAAAGTACTTGTATATTGTTTTTTTCTTTAGTGCCTGTTTTTACTTTTTGATGTCCTTACAGAGACACTTTTTAACAAAATTTCATTATTTTACCTCTATCTAATGTGCTTTCTTTCAAAAAGATGTTATGAATTACCCATGACTGCTGCTTAGGTACAATTTGTGCTTCTCCCCTCTCTGGAGATAGGCCATCATTTTTCTGTTCATTCAGAAATGTAATTGGTTGGTGCATAAAAGCTATTGTTTTAAGAACTTTGTTCAAGTTATAAATACTGGCAGCATGTAGGTCACAATCTATTTGTCTTTTAAGAAACAGAGTGCTAGATGCATTCCCTTTTCTAAAAGGGAAATATCTTGCCATTTTTCTTGCACCACTAGTGGATATTTTTGTAAAGGAAAAAGCTGCTGTGTGTTAAAGAACACAAATATTGTTTTTCATGAAATATGTATGCATGGTTTAAAGATTGAATCAGTCTTGTATAATAATCAGACATTTAATATTTATTTCTATTTAGGTTGTTCAGATTCTGAAAGTTGCAAAACCCAATATTGTAGTTATGAAGTTGCTGGCGGGAGGCCACAAAAAAGATTCAAAGGTAAGCCTTTTGCAGGAAAATTAAATTTGTCATCCTTTATCCACTGACGTACCTATGGGTGGGTCAGGGCCCAACAAGTTTGGACTTGGCCCTCCCAGATTTGTGGCACTCTTGCTGTGGCTGGCAGGAATCCTTAAACCATACCAGCTAGAGACTTCCTCTTCCTTGAGCTGCCAGCATTCTTCTACAAACATCTGCTGGCAGCACTTGCTTTGAGCTGATACCAAAAACAGCCCCTTTACACATGCTAAGTTTTTTGCAAATGCACAAGCACAAAACATGTGTGGCCTCCTGGCAGCAGCATCAACTCGAGACAAGAGCTGCCAGCTGCTGTTTGAAAGAGTGCTGGCTACACGAGGAGGAGGAGGAGGAGGAAATCTTTAGATGGCAGGGTTTGGAGATCCCCCACAAGCTCAGGTATTTAAATATTTTGGGTTGGCAGGAAGAGAACAGAATTGGCAGGTAGGAAGAAAACGAATTCCATGCCTGCCCACCCATAATCGGCCATCCGGCTACACCTCTGCTTCCAACTACTGCAGCTTGTATGTAATGCTGAAAGTCATAGGTTGGTTTCCTGAAATATGTTTTGTGCTAGCCAGTGTATTCAGATTTCAGTCTTGACTGCAGATAGTAAGCCACACAGTCCATGGTGCCACAGCTTTGGTTTTTGCATTGTATCATCATTTTTAGTGGTCTGGATTAGATTCATCATTTTTGGTTTTAACATCTTGGAGGTTTTAGTATTTTATGTGAAAATTATATACATATATATATATATACAGTGGTGACTCGCATAACGGACGCCTCGCACAGCGAACGCTGCGCACAACGAACTTCAGGTCTTGCTTCCCACAACGAACTTCGTTTCACACAACGAAGTCGCCCGAGCTGCATCCTTCCGCGCAGGCACTGCGCTTAACTGCCCTCTCTCCGCCTGGCTCCCTGTGCAGTGGCGGACCGTCGGCTCGCAGGGGCCCGGCGCCTACTGCTGATGCGTTGGGGGGGGCGGAGCTACTCTCGCCGCTTCTCCGATGCTAGAAAAAAAAAAAACATTGTTGTACAGAAACCAACTGACCTTATTAAATTGACTTTTCTTTCATGCATCTGGCAATTTGTTAAGCTTTGCTCTTGCGTTCTTTTGTATCCGATGCATGCTTACACTTCTGCATTAAAGCTGCCCTGTACTTGAGATACTATATGGTTACAAGGGAGTCAAGTCTGTCTCTCTGTTTTGGGCTCCAGGAGCCAAACAGCAGCTAAACATGATGTTTTCTCAAACATACACTGGGGTGTCAGGGTAGCCTTTGAGATGCTACACAAAAGAAATGCAAAGGAATGACTGTTTTTTTCCAATGGGAGACAATAGAAAGGGCAGCAAGTCAGTGCACCAAATGTAAATTAAAGGATGTAAATGAACAGTTAAGTCCCAGTTTTTGCCGCTGAGACTCTGCCCTCTCTCACTGTAAAATTAGACTCTACTTAGTCTGTCTTTAAATTTAAAAAATGTGTGTTGTTTTAAAAAACAATTATGTTTTTAGATGTATCTAAATAAACATAATAACAAAAAATTTATCTTTTTTTATGTCATCTTAGCATATTTTATGCTGCAGAACGAATTATTTTTTTTAACATGTATTGTTATGGGAAAACGCGTTTCACATAACGAACTTTTCGCATAACAAACTTGCTCCTGGAACGAATTAAGTTCGTTGTGTGAGGCACCACTGTATATATATATGTGAAAATCATTTTTATTGAGCCAATAAAATGAAGACAACGTTCAAAATACAATCCAACTGCCAATGTTACCAACATATCCAAAAAGGAATGACAAGTTGCTAAATACAATTAATCTAATCTAATCCTTAAATTTATATACCATGTCATCTCCTGAAATCAGGAGCTCAACTCAGTTTACATAAAAGTTCAATATATAAGGTATCGGTTCTAATCTAATCTAATCTTTGGTTTATATACTGGGTCATCTCCCAATGGAGCTCAACTCAGTTCACATATAATTAAGACTAGAGTACATACCAGAAAACATAGGAGAAGGAAGAACTATTTAAAAACTAAAGTGCATAAGAAAAATAACTAATATTATCAATTAAACATAAAAATTAATAAAAAAAAGAAACTGGTAACACTCCTTAATACTGTTAACCCAAAACTGTTGAAATAGCATAGTTTTCATCGATTTACAAAAGATTTGAAGAGAAGAGAGTTCTAATATAGCAAGAGATATCATTCCAAATCATTGTAAACATATATGAAAAAGACCTAGAAATATTACCAACAGACTTAATTCCTTTCAACAAAGGAAAGGAAAGTTTATAGTTCTGAGAATTTCGTGAGACAAAGAATTCCATGTTAAAGGGACTATGGGCATGTACGATTTTAAATACCATGTACGATTTTAAATACCATGTACGATTTTAAATATCTTGCAAGCGTATTTAAATCGGATTCCAAAATGGACAGGAAGCCAATGTAAATTTCTCAATAGTGAAAATACATGGTCAAAACTTCTTTTTTCCAAAAATTAATTTAGCTGCTGTATTCTGAATCAGTTATAACTGATTAATATTTCCCTCACTCAAACAGATATAGATGGATTTACAATAATCTAACTGAGCCAGAGTAATGGTTTGCACCAATATAGCAAAGTGTTGTTTGGAAAATAACTGACAAACTTTCCGTCGAGTACAAAGACTGATAAAATATTCTTTTAAAAGAAGCATCTAACATTGAAATGAAAGAGAAGAGTCCAGCAAGATACCCAACACCCTATCTTCAAAAGATCTCCAGAGTACAAAGTTACTGAGGAGGATAAAAGATCAACTTTCAAACTGAACCACAATAATTTTCCTTTAGCCACATTGAGCTTCATTTGACCATGTCACCCACATTTGTAGCCTAGAAATGCTAGAATTTATTTTTGATTCAAGTTTGGTCAGCTTTGGATCTACTTCTAACAAAATGAAAATACCCTTTATTATCTTTAACCCCCCCTATACACCACTCTTTCACTGTACAATAACTCTAAGAAGAAAACTTGACATCCACCGACAAATAAAATGTTTTGGGAATATTTTAACCATTCAAAATCCGACTTCTTTCCAAAAGGTCTCTCTTGTTCTTTGAAAATGATATCCCCCCCGCCCAATGGAAGCTGGAAATGTAGGGTTCCAGGTTTCCTTCCAGACTTGAAATATAGTCATCTTTGCTGCCAGAAGCAGTCAAAATAAGTGATCTGCATGCACCTTTTTCTAAACCTTCTGGGAAACATCCCAACAGACATATATCCAGGGAATTTCTTTGTGAAATTCCTGTCCATTTTTGAATGGTCTCCCAAACGTCTGATCATAAAATAGTTGCCTTTTAATACAATCCCACCATTGATGTTCATAAATACGCACTTTTATCCATGGACAAGCAGGCAGCCTGTTCTCACATGTGGATGACATCATCCACGGAGCCCAATAAGGACAGTGCTAAAAGTGTACTGTCACTTTAAACTTCTTAAGAAGCTTCAAGACTGCCTGCACCGTTCACACGCGAGTGCCTTCTCGCCCGACGTCGCCTTTCAGTTCTTCAGTACTTTTGTTTTCTGCAAAGCGAAGATGTTTTGGGCTTTGTTCAATCGCGTTGTTTTCCCAGTCAACTTAATTTTGGCCTTTTCAGCTTGCTACTTTAATTTTATAATTAACTTTCTTTACTTTCGGGCCTTTAACTCCATTTTTTCAAATTAGGTTTCACTCTCGGTTTGCAACCATTACATTTTTTTTTACCTTGCTGCTGAGATTTTCCTCTGTCGAGGCCTTCTAAAGGGTTCAAAAAGTGCACTCGCCAGCGGCCTATCTCCATCAGTGACCTGCACAACTGGTGCATTCAGTGTCTGGGACTGGAGCACCGAGTAGACACTTGTATCTGGTGCCAACGATACCAACATCAACTCCTCCCTCGATGTCAGACTCAGTTCCTGCATCAGGTAAATCTGCTAAGAAGCCGTCTTCTATATATTCAGCGTAACAGGCATCTTCAACATCGAGTCCCTCGATGTATGCTAAGGGTCAATATCATCGATATCTGTGCAGGCTGTTTGTCCTTCAGGGCATGCTTCCTCATCAAGGTCCCCATCCCTCGACACCCTGCAACACCGATGGTAACAGCTGTTGAGTCAACGGTACCAATGCAGTCCTTCCAGGACCAACTTGAGAAGTTTTTCCAAAAGGAGCTAGCTGTTTAAGCTATACGCGGCACAGGTGCTTGCATCGACTTCCCTGGTACCGGCCCAGCCTGAGCATGGCATATTGAGGCCCCAGGGTACCAAATCTAGCTCTCCAGCTAAACATATGACAGACATTGAGAACCTGCTGTACCAATGCTTGCTCTTCTGAATCCAGGAGAACATCGCACGGTACCGATTCCCATTTATCTCGACTTAAGATCTACATATTCTCAACATTGATCTTCATCTGACTGGTACTGACATCTTTGAAGGGGCTTTTCTCAACGCTCTCAATCATTGTACTCCTCAGACCAAGAAGCATCCATCTCCATCTTCTCCTTCTTATAGATAATCTCCTGGAGTTGGGGATGTTGATTCAGATCATTCTAAACATACCAATACTAATCTTGAATCTACATCTGCTCTAGAGTCGTATGGCATCCCATCAGATCTATTTCCTCCACCACCAAGACGCAGACGTACTCCAGAAGGATTATCTTTCACTAAATTTATCAGACAGATGGGGAAAGCTTTGCCTGTTAAACTGGAGTCAGACATTGAGCCGAGAACAGAGCTCCTTGAGGCTTTAGATTTTGATGAACCTCCTAAAGCGCTTCTAAAATTGCTTCTTCACACTGTACTTAAAGAAGCTATGTTTAAGAACTGGGAGACTCCTCTCACCCTTCCCATAGCTCCAAGGAAAATTGGCACTTTATACAGAATACAATCATGTCTGGGCTTTGTTAAGTCACAATTCCAGCACCAGTCTTTGCTGGTTGAATCCACTCTTAAAAATCCTCCAGTACCAGAGTATATGCTATTGCACCACCAGGATGTGACGGCTACACCATGGATGTGATGGCTACACCGTGGATAAGTTTGGCCGACACTTCATCCAGAACTCTATGTTGACCAACAGAGTTAACATAAGAACATAAGCATCGCCTCTGCCGAGTCAGACCATAGGTCCATCGTGCCCAGCAGTCCGCTCCCGCGGCGGCCCCCCGGGTCGGAACCTGTTAGTGATCTTTTTCATGAGACATTTGGCCTTGTATAGTATCACTCTAACCATACCCCTCAATCCCCCTTTCCTTCAGGAACTCGTCCAGTCCCAATTTGAAGCCCAAAATCATAATCTGCTCAACCACTTCCTCTGGAAGCGCGTTCCAGGTGAAGAAGAACTTCCTAGCATTTGTTCTGAATCTGTCTCCCTTCAGTTTCTTTGAGTACCCTCTTGTTATTGTTGCCCCTGCCAGTCTAAAGAATCTGTCCCTCTCTACCTTCTCTATACCCTTCATGACATTGTAAGTTTCTATCATATCCAATCTTAAGTCTCCGCTTTTCCAGGGAAAAGAGCCCCAGCCTCTCAGCATATGAAAGGTTTTCCATGCCCTTTGTCATTTTTGTTACTCTTCTCTGAACCCTCTCGAGTACTGCCATATCCTTCTTAAGGTACAGCGACCAGTATTGAAACACAATACTCCAGATGCGGGCGCACCATCGGCTGATACAGGGGCAGGATAACTTCCTTGGTTCTGGTGGTGATACCTTTTTGGATAATGCCCAACATTCTGTTCGCCTTCTTGGAGGCCGCTGCGAATTGTGCCACCGGCTTCAATGTTCTATCTACCAAGACCCCCAAGTCCTTCTCTAGGTTGCCTTCCCCCAATACGAACCCCCCCATCGTTTAGTTGTACATCGGGTTTCCTTTCTCTATGTGCAAGACTTTACATTTCTCTACATTGAAGCTCATCTGCCATTTGCCCAATCGCTCAGCTTGTTCAGGTCCCTTTGTAGTTCTTTACATTCCTCAATAGTTCTAACCCTACTGTAGAGTTTTGTGTCGTCCGCGAATTTTATAACTTCGCACTTCGTCCCTGTTTCCAGATCATTAATAAAAATATTGAACAGCAGCGGTCAGTATTTAAAATAAAATCATTTTTCCTACCTTGTCTGGTGATTTCATGAGTCTCTGGTTGCACTTTCTTCTTCTGACTGTGCATCCAATCTTTCTTCCCTTGTTTTAGCCTGTATGCTTCCTCTCCTCCTGACCTCATTCCCCCCCCCCCCAACGTTTTCTTCTTCTCTCCCTGCCCTCTCTTTCTTGCTCTCTTCATGCCCCCTTTCTTTTTTTCTGTTTCTCTTCTTTCCTTCTGTCTCCCTGCCTGCCCTCTTTCTCCCTCCATGCCCTCCCCCAAGCCACTGCTGCTGCCATCGGATAACAGGCCCCCAAAGCCGCCCGCCGCCGGCCAAGCTCTCCTTGCTTCGGGCCCACCAGCATTCCTCTCCCCGACTTCAATTTTGCCGTCGGAGTGGAAGTTCCGCTGGCCAGAACTTCCTCTCCAACCGCAGAATTGACATCGGAGAGAGGAAGGCTGATCGGCCAAAGATCGACCTATTGGGAGAAATGCTGCCGGGTCCTGCCTTTGAGGAAACAGAAAGTAGGCAGGACCTGGCAGCAAGAAGAGCAAATCGCAAGCTTCACTGACCTGTCTCCCGCTTTAGGCCGCGAATGGGGCTCTGACATGTGCTTGCCGGCTTCCCTTCTCTCCACCCCCCCCCCCCCCCGGACATAACTTCCGGTTTCAGAGGGAAGAGAAGGGAAGCCGGTACAAGCACACGTTAGCCCCCGGAGCATAAGTTCTCCAAGCCGTTTTTTTTTTTTTTTTTATGTTGAGCAGCGGCGGCAGCAACAGAATTCAGGAGCGGGCCAGTCAGGAGGGGAAATAAGAGAAGGGAAGAAGGGCACCCGCTCTGCGATCGACTGGGGTCGCCTGAGCGAGCGACCTGTCGATCACGATCGACGTATTGGGCACCCCTGCTGTAGAGCAATTGGTCCTTGACCTGCCTGGGGCATTTCGTGGCCTTCCTAAAGGGGTCCCCACTGGTGTCGTAAAGTGTGTCTCCTTGCTCGCAAATGCATTTTGCAATCCTGGACTGCTTCTGAGCCTCCCTCTTTTTGAAACTAGAGATCTTTGGTGCACCATTTGGCCACAGGGGAGGCAAGAGAGGCGGTTGGTCGCCCTTGTCGATGGTGTAGTTTTCTGCTGGTTTGGAGAGTCTATTTGGCTTCCTTATCTCCCCAATGACGTAGTCTCCTTTTGAATCATCTGGCATAGCTTTGTTGCTGTGCGATGCGCCTGCTGCCGGGTTTGGTCCCTGCAGACACTTTTTTTTTTTGGTGGGGAATCCTCACTGAAGATATTGAAGGTCACAAGAGTACGGGCCTTTGGGATGCGAGAGACCTGTTGGTCCTCTTCTGTCTGTTTCTTTGTGGGGGGGGAGGTTATGCTAGGGGATTTTGCTAGCTGGGTTGGGGTGGAGGGGTGGGGTGGGGTTTCCTACTTATGTTTTAACGGCTACTTATCTGAACTTGCTGTATTGTTGCTGGATGGTTCTTTTGACTTTGCCCTGATCTTGGTTTATTGTTATTTGCATTCACAATAAAAAGATTTAAACATAAAAATGGATGCACATGTCAAGGAGTCAATTATTTTGCTATTAACGTTAGATTTGTTGATGAAAATAATAAAACAATAACTGGTCAATAGAGTAGAGCATCAGCTTCCTAGCCAGTAGTTCTGTGGTTAAATGGGGTATATGTTGCCTTCCTTCAATCAACGTGAAAATACATTAGCATATTAAATACAGAGGAGTCAGAGTCATGGGTACCAGAAACTGAGGAGTCAGATTCGAAAGATTTATCTACCGACTCCACAGCCCTGATACGCGCTTCTAAAACAAAACAATTGACTATACTCTCTAGATCTCAAAGAGTTCTACACACACATTTCCATACTTCTGGACCACAGAAAGTTTCTTCATTTTCGTGTAGTTCATCATCTTCAATACAGAATTCCTCATTTCAACCTCGCTTCATCTCCAAGAGTATTCACAAAGTGCCTAATGGCAGTAATAGCAGCAGCAGCAACCCTGCGTTCCTACTGGTTTCAAGTGTTTCCTTATCTAGATGATTTGTTGATAAAAGCTGCATCACCTCAAGCAGTGCACTCAGCTACACAAGTTGACCAGATCAGCTCAATGGAACTCAGCATCTCAGTAGTCTCAGGCCACAGTTCCCTTATCCTAACAGATCAAAGTCACCTTGCCTCTTCGTCAATCTCTTCAATGATAGTTGAAACCAACAGATCTCTCCTGAAGTTTGCTCTTTCACATCTCTCCACATCAGAGAGTACTTACAACAGACGCCTCCAGGTATGCATGGGGAGCTCACCAGGACAGCCTCCAGGACTGTAGTCTGCTTGAGAGAAAGCATTTCATAATCAACCTGTTAGAACTGCGAGCTAGTCACAATGCTCTCAAGATGTTTCAGGATCGTCTTTCCAATCAAGTCCTCCTTGTTCGAACAGACAAGTCGCAATATACTACATCAACAAACAAAGGGGAACGGGCTCTCTTGTCGAGAAGCCATAAACCTTTGGAACTGGTGCAAGGAAAACAGAATACTCTGGCTGACAAGCTCAGCAGATTTCTTCAATCGCACGAGTGGGCTCTCAACTCAAGTCTTGCGCCACATCTTCTTGCTTTGGGGGATTCCTCAGATAGACCTCTTTTGTGTCTCCCCACAATCACAAGTTACCTCAATTCTGCTCCAGACAGTTCTCTCCTCGTCATCTGGATGTGTTTTCTGGACTGGTCATACAAATTTCTGTATTCGTTTCCACTAATCCCTCTAGTTCTGAAAATGCTAGTCAAACTCAAACAAGATTCAGTTACCATGATTCTCATAGCTCCTTGGTGGCCCAGACAACCTTGGTTTTTCCTTCTACTTCAACTGACTGTCAAGGATCCAATTCCATTATAGATCTTTCCATCTCTACTCACTCAGAGTCAAGGTTCTCTTTTGCATCCCAATCTGCAATCTCTGCATCTAACAGCTTGGTACCTCTCAACCTGACTTCAGCAGATTTCAGTCTTTCTGACCCAATACAAGCCATTATAGCTACTTCCAGAAAGCCTTCTACTCAGCAATGCTATCAATTCAAGTTGACATGCTTCTCTTTGTGGTGTAATCTCCATAACCTGGATCCATCAATATCTTCTATTCCTTCAGTATTGGACTATCTTCTTCATTTATCCAACTTGGGACTTAAGACCACTTTGGTTAGAGTTCACCTCGGTGCTATTGGTGCTTATCATGCTCCTTTAAACCTCTGGCCACTCATCCGCTTGTTTCCTGGTTTATGAAAGGACTCGAACTCAAAACCTCCACTAAAACCACCTCCTGTTATCTGGGATCTCAATATTGTTCTTACCAGTCTGATGAAGCTACTATTTGAACCATTGGCAACTACTCATCTTAAGCTTCTCACTTGGAAAAGTGATCTTCTTGATCTTTGTCACTTTCTGCTTGTCGAACGAATGAACTACAGGCATTGGATTGTGATCTACCATTTACAGTATTTCAATCCAATCTTTAGTTTTATATACCAATTCATCCCTTACAAGAAGGGCTTGACTTGGTTAACAAAATTTCCTAAATTTCATCAGGATAAAGTGGTTCTTATAACTCATCCTAAATTTCTTCCAAAAGTAGTCATGCAATTTCACCTGAAATTCTGAATCAATCCATTGTACTTCCTGTTTTCTTTCCAAAGCCTCATTCTCACCCTGAAGAAACCACTCAAGTCTTCATCTCAATTGTTCATCTCTATTAATCCTAACAGTTTGGGTCTGCCTGTAACCAAATAAACTACAGTATTTCCACATGGTTAGTGGCCTACATTTCTTTTTGCTCTGCTCAGGCTGGGCTGCAGCTCGAGGGTCATGTTACAGCACACAAGATCTTAGCTTTGACAGCATCGATAGCTTTTTTGCATTCCACTCCTGTTGAAGATATTTGCAAAGCAGCTACTTGGTCCTCAGTTAACACATTTACATTTCACTACTGTCTAGAATCCTATTCCAGACGAGATGGTAGTTTCGGCCAAGCAGTTTTACTGAATTTATTTTCTTCTCAATGGCCAACTCTTCCACCATCCTATTTAGTAAGCTAGGGAGTCCTACATGTGAGAATATGCTGCCTACTTGTCCAAGAATAAGGCACAGTTACCGTAACAGATGTTATCTGAGGACAGCAGGCAGATATTCTCACCTCCCTCCCACCTCCCCTGGTTGACTTCTTAGCTTGCTTGAAGAAGTCATCCCAAACTTTTTATCATTTCCGTCACCCTTCTCTGTACCTTTTCTAATTCCACTATATCTTTTTTGAGATACAGCATCCAGAACGGTACACAGTATTCAAGTAGTGGCTGTACCATAGTGCGATATAAGGGCATTATAACATTTTCATCTTTGTTTTCCATTCCTTTCCTGATAATTCATAATATTCTATTTGCTTTCTTAGCTGCTGCCGCACATTGACCTGAGGGTTTCAACTTTTTGCTATAATTCATTCCTCTGCTATTTCTTTAGATATTATTCCCAATATTTGTCACAGTGGAAGGAGGTTTTGATTCCTTTCATTGTTCATTTAATGAATTCAACACTGAAGAGGCGATGGGTACCTACTCAATTGTAAAAGGCAGATTATGCCTATTCCAAAAGTTGAGAAAGGAGAAAATAGTATGTACAAATCAATCTGAAATTTTTTTGTTGACAAAAATTCTGGAAAAAGTGGTACAGTATTGAATCAGTTATCTGAATATGTAGACGGAAATAGGTTGTTGCATAGTAGGCAATCTGGATACCAAGAGCACCATAGTACACAATCACTATTGATTGATTTTGTAAATAGTATCCTAGTAAAAGCTGACCAAGGTTATGATGTGTTAGGGGTTCAATTAGATTTAACAACAGTGTTTGATACAATATCACATTGAAAGCTTCTTGGCTTTCTTAAGGAGGTGGGATTGGGGGTCCACTGTTTTAGCTTGGTTTCATTCTTACTTGAAAGACAGGTGTTAAATGGGATGGATAGTTGTCCAGTGATAGAAGTTTAGAGAGAGAGAGGGGTCCTTCAGGGTTCATCATTATCTCCCCTATTGATCAATTTGTATTTGGCTCCATTAGCTGCACTTTTGGCAATTTGGATTATCAAGTTCCATTTATCTTTCAGTTGATATCCAGCTGGTTTTTGTGAAAGAAAATCAAGAAATGGTGTTGAATGAGATTAATGAAAAATTAGAGAAATTGTATGAGTGGTTTGGAGAGCATGATTTAGTGCTGAATGTGAAAAAAATCAGTAGCAATGTGGGCATCGCCTTAAAATAATGACGTGAATTTGATATTGGTAGAAAAAATTAAGACCTTGAGGATTCATTGTGATAGTTCTTTGGATTTTAAATCTCAAATAAGTATGATGTTCAAGGGTTGCTTTTTTCATTTGCGGTTTATTAAACAAGACCATTTTTTAATTAATCTAATTTGGTAAAGAATGTGCATACTTTAATAACTAGTTGATTAGATTATTGCAGTTCCCTTATAAAATGGATTAAGAACTGTTTAGCAAGATTGCAAAGTACTGCTGCTAAAGTGATAATTGGAAAAAAGAAATCAGATCATGTTACACCTATTTTAGTTAATTTGCATTGCTTGCCTATTACAGGACAAATGATTTAAAATTTTGTTTGGTGTTTAAAGCTTTGAAGTGGAATGTCCCAGAGTATTTGTCAGATAAATTGAGTAAATATGTTCCAACACATGTTCTACATTCATCTCAAAAGAATTTTATTCAATTGCCTCGATGGAAAGTTACTTAGGTTTTCATAAGCTATTGAAAATGTGGCTTTTACTGAAAACTTTTATATTGTGGAATGACATAGATAGTAAGGAGAGTCAGACTGCTATGGCTAACAGCTGTTTATTGAGGTCTTGTGTATTTGATGATGAGGGTTGCAATTAGATAGATGACTTATATTTGGGGTGGGTCCTTTGGATGTAATGGTATAATTAGTATAATTATTGTTATAGCACAGTGAAATGTTAGTTTGTAACTTGTTATAATGAACTGTTTTTTAACAGTATATTGTATTATGTATTAAAATCAAATCAAACTTCTGTTGCAAAGACAAAGGATTCTGTACTGAAGCTGTAGTTGTGAAGTTTGCAGGAGAGTGTCACTCATATCTTTCAACTCCTCCCTTTCACTAGTGGAGAATAGCTCCCTCTTCAGTTACTTTCTGCAAGTGAACTGAGAATGTGTGATGTGATATGCTCCGTGTCATTTTATTATTTTTGGATCTTTTTGTCGATTGTTTCTTTTTTTCTGCATGGCTTCAGTGCCTGGAGATTCCCTTGTTAGGCTTACTCCACCAGGGAAAGGATGCAGACCTGCAAGGGCGAGCTGCTGCTCACAGGTCTATCTCTTGTAGTACCTGCGGAGCCAGTTTTCTTTGTCATCCATCAAAAGCTCGGGGGTCTGTTGCCCTGGGAGCTTGCTCACTTGGTGTTTTATCAGAGGCTTGAGTGCAGGCTGCTTGGCCCCTGTGTAATAACCCTTTGGGAATCAAGGAGCCCCCCTTCGATGTACTGCATAGATTTTTGGGGTTTGGAATTCTTGGGCAGAGTCTTCCTAACCAGCAGCCAGAAATTTCCAGTTGTGGATTCATTTCAACAGTCTCTGAGGCAGAAAATCTTTCCCTACAGGCAGGCTACTGCAAGCTGACTGTCACCAGAAGCCACAGTGAGTACTACCGTTTATTCCGTATGGGTAAAATCGGGGTGTGGGTCAGTAAAATGTAGATCCGGGGAATTCTGAGGTTAGAGTTAGGTTCCCCACCTCCTAAACACCTTTTTTGACATTTATTTGAATTTCAGGAAAGCTTCCATGGGCTGTTTTTTGTGTAATTTTTCTAGTGGTGGCCATCTTGGATTTTTATCAATCTTTTTTTTCAAAGTTTTGTCTGCCTCAAAACTCCTCATTTAGCTCAAGGATCATCTGCAGTGGATTCCTTAGGCCAATCTGCCCCTATTCCATACCTTTTTTTGTGTAGCTTTGTCTTCAGACAAGCAGCCATATTCTGTGTGCCGCAGCCTCCTTAGTCCTCTAAGGTGGGAGAAACCCAAAAAGCCCAGCCAACAGCAAAGAGATCCCATTCAGAAGCCGTATGCAACGAGGGTACGAAAAGCGCATGGAGGTCCAACTACCCCAGTCAGGGGTCCTCAGGGCCACCTATCCAGGGATTTTCAGACTTTGTCAGTCTCTTGTGGGAAGTCTATTTGGTTGGCCCGGGGAGCACAACAGCTCTGGTAAAGGGAAAATTCTGTCCAAAGAGGCTTCCTTGCCTTGGAATATGTTGGCTCTAAGCGTCAGTGACCATTCAGAGCAGGACTAGGAGGACTGGAAGTTCCTTTCCATGTCTTTATTATCTCAAAGATCCACTGTGTCCTTGGATGAATTAGGGTCTCTGTCTGGAGTCAGAGGTTACTATTTGTCATGACCAGATACATGCACCATTTTTGTTTTGTAGTGAAGCCTGGAATGCCCTGATTTAGCTTCAGCGAAACGCTGGCTGGCCATCATCGGCTATGGCTGAACTGATTGATTTTGAGCAATTTTTGAGTTGCTGTGTTTATTCTACAGTTCTATTCCATAGTTCTGTGACAGTGGTGCTGCAAGAGTACAAGTTCTTGATTTGAATAATGTTATAAACCAACATTGAGCTTGCATTTTTGAAGGATTGAACATTTACAAAAGTACACTATTGGAATAGCACCGTGAGTTTTTATTTTGAGCTCTTTATTTGAAGTACATCTGGGATAGTTTACAGCAAGAGCAGTCGCAGTGTTTGCATGTATAAAATTTAAATAACAGTTAAAGAGGCAGCGCATAGATTGCTCCATTCAGCAACGCACAATTAAAGGTGTTTGGTTAGGAAGAGGTTTTTTATGCCAATGAGATATCTCCTTGTGTATTGCTTGCCTGCATGCTAACTTGCTCGCAGTAAAATTGAGTCTAAGGCTTTTTCCTCCTTCTTAAACAAACCTAGTTGCTTGTGAGATGAATGTGTTTAGACTTTAGAGCAATCCTTTTGACAGGAAGGTTTGTAAATTCCACAGGGGTTTGTTGGAGAGTTAAATAGTGGGGTTCCCCAGGGGGTCTGTTGCTTTTTTAACATTTATCAATGATCTAGAAATGGGAATAACTAGTGAGATAATTACATTTGCTGATGACACTAAGTTGTTAAATCGCAAGAGGATTGTGAAAAATTGCAAGAGGACCTTGTGAGACTAGAATCCTAGGCGTCAAAATGGCATATAACGTTTAATGTGATGCATGTGGAAAAGAGAAACCTGAACTATAGCTATGTAATGTTGGGTTCTGTGTTAGGAGTTACTGCCCAAGAAAAGGATCTAGGTGTCATTGTTAAGGATATGTTGAAACCCTCGGCTCAATGTGTGACAGCTGCTAAGAAATCAAATAGAATGATAGGCATTATCAGGAAAGGAATGGAAAACAAAGATGAAAATGTTATAATGCCCTTGTATCACTCTATGGTATGGCCGCATCTCGAATATTGTATGTAGTTCTGGTCACCTTATCTCAAAAAAAGATATAGCAGAATTAAAAAAGGTACAGAGAAGGGTGATAAAAGGGATGGCATAACTTCCCTATGAGAGGCTAAAGCGCCAAGGTCTCTTCAGCTTGGAGAAGAGACTGCTCATGGGTGATTCAGTAGAGGTCTATAAAATGATGAGTGGAGTGTAAAGGGTAGATGTGAATCGCTTGTTCACTCTTTCCAAAATATTAGGACTAGGGGACATGTGATGAAGCTACTAAGTAGTAGATTTAAAACAAATCGGAGAGAATATTTCTTTACACAACATGTAATTAAACTCTGGAATTTGTTGCTGGAGATTTTGGTGAAATAAGTTAGCTTAGCAGGGTTTAAAAAAAGGTTTGGATAGTTTCCTAAAAGAGAAGTCCATAGGCCATTATTGAAATGGCTTGAAAAAGGTTTGGATAGTTTCCTAAAAGAGAAGTCCATAGGCCATTATTGAAATGGCTTGGGGAAATCCACTGCTTATTCCTCGGATAAGCAGCATAGAATCTGTTTTGCTATTTGGGATCTAGCTAGGTACTTGGGACCTGGGTTGGCCAGTGTTGGAAAATCCTCCACTTGTACACTATTTTCCAAACCATGGACTGGCTAATGTCAAATTCTTTCGAGATCTTTTTAAATCCCTTACTAGACTTATAAGCTGCTACAGTCTTATTTTTGAAGGCCTTGGACAGCTCTTTTGATCTCACCATGGTGTTCACTCTCACTGCAGCAGTCATGAGCACACCAAACTAAATGTCTGAGGTTTAAGTAGGACAAACCTCCTTCAAAATGCTGAGTAACAATGTTCTAATCATGTGCACCTGATATGATACACCTATGTGTGATTTGAGCCTCTTTAAGTGGGAGGATATGTGGTGGTGTCCTAATTTATTCCTCAGAATACACATTTTTGTGGAAATTTTGTTTCATGAGTAAATCAAGGAAAATGTTTGTTGTTTACCTGCAATTACATCACTTTCTTTTCCAGAGATTTAAAAAAAATAAAAGATTTGGCATTGATATGTGAACATTTCTTAAGAAAGAACTGAATATTTCATGGGGTGTCCTAATTTTTTTCACATGACTATAGTTATATACTAGTGCTTCCATTAAATTAATCTATATCATGTGTGTGTTAGAAAAGAATGTAAGCTTGATTTTCTTTTTCTTTTTTGCAGGTTCCTCCAGAATTTGATTTGTCTTCTCATAAATATTTCCCCATTGTGAAGCTGGTTTAGAAAGAGCTGAATACCGATGGATGGATTTGATTTCAGGATAATTGCCCTAGGATGAATTTCCTTTTTTTTCCCAGAAAAAAATTTTAGGGGATGCTGTTAATAGATTGAATTCTTTTATGATGGTTTTCAATGATGCTGGATTTGGTCTTGTTGCAAGTGTTGTCATATAACTCATTTTCATGAATGGACTCTAAATGAAATTGCTGTTATGGAGAAATGAATAATCTTTGAAAATGTGCCACCCAATTTATTGGCTTAGCAAAATTAACTGAAATTTGTGCATTGTTTTAAGTTTCACAACTTAAGAGGATTTTTTTCTAGTTTTATACTTAATTGTATAAATCGAAAAAAGGTGTATAAGTTATTTGCTGAAAAGTAAAATTAGTATCATTTATTGACTATAAATTACAGACTGACATGAGTTTTTGGTGTACCTTTTTGCTCTAGGCAGCGCACTGTTGAGATAAACCAGCAGAGGACAGAGATATTCTTTATGTAAATGTTTTTTTGTTTGTTTTAACTTTTATTTGACATTAAAGAGTAGTAAATGGCCAATAAAGAAGGCAATAATGGATTATTTACAACTAGTGATCTATTAAAATCCAGATTATTTGTGGCACAATAGTGTTCTTCATATCAGGTCTGTCCAGAAGTTTTTGTCAATAGGCAGGTAAAAGTCTTTCTGCTGTCTGCCCCTGTGCTTTGTATGCATGACGGAGCCTGGATATACTTCCTTAATCTGGTAATAAACTCAACTGTTGCAAGGTTATTTGTAACAGTTTATGCTGCAACAATCCTTCCATAATGAAAGTGGATAGTAGTTGTCTATTTCTTGAACAAAAGTCATACACAGTGACGCAGTGTGTGAAACTTAAGGGATCCATCTTGCCAAAACCTGTTTAGTGTTTCAGCATTTCAAAGCCATTATAGCTTGTGAGTAGAGAACTTCTTAATTGATAGAGAAGCTTAAGAGATTAAATGGTTTCTGTTTGAAATTGTAGTAGTAAAAATATTTAAAAAAAAGTTACAGCTGTTAGTAATAAGCAAAGGTAAATGTAAAATAAAATGAGAGAAAAAGCCTAAACCTATTTGTTGTATTTTGTTGTAATAAAGCTGCCTCACCAATGTAATAAGAATAATCTTATGCAGTGTTATTCATCCAGAGGAAGAACGGGTTTAAGCCTATGAAAATTGACCAGAACAGATGATGTTTAACACACAGAGACCCTGAAATTTAATTTGTGATAGATACATTTACTCAATAAATACAAAACAATTTTCTATTGATTTCCATATGAAATTAGATTGAAGAATAGTGTTGAAAATTCACACCTGCCTGAATTTTGTAAAGTCAACTGCATAGCTACAGTGATGTGAAAAAGTTCTTGCACCTTCCCGATTTCCCCTAGTAATGCATATGTCACACGGAATGATTGATCTTTAAACAAAATGTAATATTAGATAAAAGGAACATGAATATACCCATAATGCAGTTTATATTATTTCATTTATTTAAAGAACAGAGTTATCTGACATCCATGTTAAAAAGTAACTGCCCCCTAAATTTAACTGATTGCACTACCTTTAGAAGCAATAATTGCAACCAAACACTTCCTATATATACCAGAACCAGCAGGAAATCAGACCAATGGTTTGATAATGAATTACTCCAACTCAAAAGACAGTGTAGAAGATTAGAAAGAAAATGGAGAAAAAAGAACCAAGATCAAACAAAAACCGACTGGAAAAAAATCAACAAACAATACAAAAATCTACTAAAAGATAAGAGGAAAAGCTACTATACTAATCTCATAGGCACGGAAACCCAAGATTCCAAAAAAATATTCCAAATCCTGAAAGAATTAACAGACACCAAACCATACACTACCACCACGAACACACCTCCACCATCACCCACCCTCTTAGCAGAACACTTCAAGAACAAAATCACCAACACCAGAGCCACACTCATCCTTAACCCATCCCATCAAAATCCAATCACAATCCACCCTACAGGAAAAGAGGCAATCGCAGCAGACAGAATTTGGACTCAATTCCCTAACATACAATGGTCAGAATTCAACAAATTCTACAAAAAATACAGCCATGCCTCCTGTGACCTCAACCATTGCCCCTCATATCTCCTCACCACCTCTAGTGTAAAATTCCGCACCATAACTCTACAATGGATCCAATTCACGCTCACAGAAGGCACATTCCCTGCTGACCTCAGCGAAATTGTCATCACCCCAATCCAAAAAGACCCAAAAGCACCACAAAACCTCCCATCTAACTTTAGACCTATAGCCTCAATTCCGCTTTATGTCAAAATTATAGAAGGCCTAGTAGCCAAACTCCTCACCAATTACATAGAGGACCATAACCTACTCCACCCCATGCAATCAGGCTTCAGAACAAACTTCAGCACAGAGACACTACTAGGCTCCCTTATGGATACCGTCAGACAACAACTTAGTACAGGGAAAAAAATGCTACTCATACAACTGGACCTATCGGCGGCATTCGACCTAGTAGACCACAACATCCTTCTACAGATCTTAGATGCAATAGGCATCTCAGATAAAGTATACTCCTGGTTTGAAGGATTCCTAAAACTCAGAACCTACAGTGTAAAATCAAACAAAGAAAAGTCAGAATCCTGGTCAAACCCCTGCGGCGTACCACAAGGATCTCCACTATCCCCTACCCTCTTCAATCTCTACACTGCTTCTCTAGGAACGCATCTGGATAATCTAGGCATAACCTCCTATAGTTATGCGGATGACATCACCATCCTCGTCCCATACGATCATTCTAAACCTACCATGACAGACAAACTTCACCAAACACTTGAAGCAGTCACAACCTGGATGAAAAATCACAAACTTAAACTCAACCAAGACAAAACCAAATTCATCCTCCTAGAAAATGACAAGATCCAAACCACAACCAACCTAGACATAAACGCAACCAAATATCCCATCCAAACCACCATAAAACTACTAGGCATGACCATAGACAGATGCTGCACAATGCAACCGCAAATAAATAAAACAATTCAAAAATCATTCGCAATCATGAGAAACCTGAGACAAGTCCGAAAATTCTTTGAAAGAACACAATTCCAACTTATAGTACAATCCCTAATACTAGGTATATTGGACTACTGTAACATACTCTTCCTTCCATGTCCTGCAACTACGATAAGACAACTCCAAACAATCCAAAATACAGCTTTGAGACTCATCTACTCATTGAAAAAACATGACCACATCACTGAAGCCTTCATCAACTCACACTGGCTCCCAATCCAAGAAAGAATCCATTTCAAATTCTACTGCATATTATTTAAAACCCTACACGGAGACAGCCCATCATACCTGAACAATCGCCTCATCCAAGCACCCAGTACCAGACACAGAAAAACGCACTCCCCATTCATACCCCCCCCAATCAAAGAAGTAAAAAGAACAAAACTACACGACGGCCTCCTAGCCACTCAAGCCGCAAGACTGGACAACCAGATCTCCAACCTTCTGATGACCACCCCAGACTATAGGACATTCAGAAAAGAAATAAAAACCACACTTTTCAAGAAATTCCTGAAACAGCAATAACAACACGACCTCTAAATGCTCTTAAGATCTACAACTTACCTCTCTAACTAATCATTGTAATTCTGTCTTTTTTAAATTAACCTTTTGTAATCCGCCTTGAACCGCAAGGTAATGGCGGAATAGAAATCCCTAATGTAATGTAATAATTTGATATTCATTTTTATATCTACTGCTGAATGGCTGAAGAGGAAAAAGATTGTTTTACTGTGTAACCCAAGTACGCTTTAGTTTCAGCTTATGAACAGGTGACTAGAAATTCTCCACCAAGCTTGACTGATGGTATGATGTTCTTACTGTAGAATGTTGTATTTGCTTTATGCCAGACATAATGGAACCTATCTGTCCCTAAACCATTATGCCGAAAGGCCTGGCAATGTGAGATGAGCATTGAACTCTTAGCAGCGGGTTCTGCTTTGATACTCTCCCATGAATCCTATTTTTTCCCAGTCTCCTCCTTATTGTGAAGTCTTGAACCTTGATCGTAGCTGAAGCTAGAGAGGCCTACTAATGATACTACAAATGCAGTTCTTTTCTTGGCCCGTCAAATAAGTGTGGTTTTTGCACTTTTCTTTTTTGTCTTTAACAAAGCTTAGAAATACCAATGCAAGAGCTACCCTCAATGACACCTCTACCCATCCTAACGAATTCACAATTCTCCCCATAGATAGAGATTCTACTGCAGCAGATAGAATATGGTCTCAATTCCCCAACATACAATGGCCTGAATTCAACAAATACTACAAAAAATACAGCCATGCATCCTGTGACCATATCTCCTAAAAACATCCAGCACAAAATTCCGCGCTCTTCTTCTAAACTGGATACAAATCTCGCTAATAAATGGCCACTACCCTACCAACCTCAGCGAAATCATTATCACCCCGATCCTCAAAGGACCGATAGACCAAACAGCCAACTACAGACCCATTGCCTCTATTCCACTCTACATCAAAATAATAGAAGGACTAGTTGCCAAATTCCTCTCCAATTACCTAGAAAACCATAACATACTCCATCCCACACAATCCGGCTTCAGAAACAACTTCAGCACAGAAACACTACTAGGATCTCTCTTGGACACAGCCATACAACATCTCAGCACAGGAAAAAAAATGATGCTCATACAACTAGATCTTACCGCTGCATTCGACTTGGTGGACCATAATATTCTACTAAAAATAGATACAATAGGTATCACAGATAAAGTATACACATGATTTGAAGGATTCCTTAAATCAAGAACCTATAGAGTAAAATCAGACAAACAAAAATCTGAACCTTGGTCAAACCCCTGCAGAGTTCCCCAAGGATCCCCTCTATCCCCGACTCTCTTCAATCTCTATATAGCCTCCCTCAGCTCTCACCTGGACAAACAAGGCATAACCTCCTACAGCTATGCCGATGACATTACCATTCTCATACCCTTCGATCAACCTGAACTCTCCATGACGAACACAATATACCAAACACTAAAATCAATAGCAACCTGGATGAAAGATCACAAACTGAAATTGAACCCAGATAAAATGAAATTCATCCTCCTAGAAAACAACAACAAAATACCAACCATAACCAACATTGAAATCAACGCAATCAACTACCCCATACAAACCACCCTAAAACTGCTAGGAATAACTATCGACAGATGCTGCACCATGCAACCGCAAATCAATAAAACAATACAAAAGTCATTCTTAGTCATGAGAAACTTAAGACAAGTTCAGAAATTCTTCGAGAAAACTCAATTCCAGCTCATAGTTCAGTCCTTAATACTAGGCCTACTTGACTACTATAATATCCTCTACGTCCCATGCCCTACAACCATAACAAAACAACTACAAACTATCCAAAACACAGCACTAAGACTCATCTACTCATTAAAGAAACATGATCACATTACAGAAGCATATCTCCAATCGCACTGGCTTCTGATTCCAGCAAGAATACAATTTAAATTCTACTGCCTACTATTTAAGACTTTATACAGAGACAGTCCAAACTACCTGAATAACCGCCTCATCCACAACACCGCAACCAGACATAGGAAAACTCACACCCCATTCTCATACCCCCCAATTAAGGAGGTCAAACGGAAAAAACTATATGATGGCCTCCTGGCCACTCAAGCAGCCAAACTAGACAACCAAATTGCCAATCTACTGACGGCATCCCTCGATTACAAGACTTTTAGAAAAGAATTAAAGACCATACTCTTCAAGAAAACTCTGAAAAAAGAAGTAATACCGCAAGTCTCAAACTCCACCTCTCACTAAAGCCAACTACCCCAAACAAATAACCTTACCCATTTCTTACTCTTTTTGAAAATGACCAATTTTTAATTTATTTTTTTTTTGTAAGTTCTTGTTGTAATACATCTTGGATAATTCTTTTGTAATCCGCCTTAAATATGTGGTCTCAGTGTATAAATACACTTGTCAAGATCTTCAAGACCAGTGGCAGTGGGTATATGAAAATGCATGGCTACAGGGAAGGGGATCATAAAACATTAACAATCTGAACTTAACTGTGAAACTTTATGTACTTTGTTCATTTGCATACAACATGGTTATGTTAAACATTCGTGCGCATATACAACTAATGTTTATCTTTGAAGCTTTAATTCTCACCAAAGAAAGGTCGGGTCCAAGATGAAACAGGATAGCTTCTGTAGCAAAAAACATGCTCTTTCAAATGATATTTAAAAAAAACAAAACTACGTATTAGAGATATTTGAATCTAAAAAACTGAAAATTTGCATAAATGCATAAAGCCATATTTTTTGGATGGTCATATCTTCAGCTTCACTTGACTATAAAAGCTCATATTGCAAATCTTGGAAGTATTTCATGGTACATGTCTGCTGGTAAAGTTGTACCCTCAGCTGACTTACCTACCAGCAACAGTATGGAGCCAAACTTTGCCATAAAATTAATTGTGAATTTTTTTGCCTACTTTGCTGACCTGTAGAAATGGAAGCACATTCACAAAAGATTTTAAACGTGGCACAGAAACTTGCCCTAAGGTGTTGTACCAAACTGCAAAATTTCAGACTCCTAGGTAGTTTCCTTCTGCCGCAGTGCTTAAGCAAAGTTGGTGTTTTAGGTCACATGAGGCATGGGAGTAGATCGATTGCTTTTGTTCAACCACCCCTAGCTCTTGACCAAATTGAGATAGATCCAAAAAAATTTTGTGGAGTTTCATTTGAGACCCTAGACAACACCCCTGTAAAATTTGGTTGTATTTCAAGGGGGGTGGTTGAGCGTGGGCCCCTGGTCCACTTGACATGGAATGACCCATAGGATCATTGCTAAACAAGAGACATCCACTCTAGTTTTTCATTCAGTCCTTTCAGAGAGACTTGTTTGCAAATTATAGCTCCATCTTTGTTCTTTATAATTAAGGATCTTATTATAATTACCACCCTCCCATCCACGTTGTATGGAATTGATAACTCTCCATCAAACTTCAGAAATCTAGTGATAGAAATGATGCCAATGGGGCTGCAAAATTACAGGTATTAATTCGGGACTTATGCTCATTCAATCTTGTTTTTATAGATTGAAAAGTACGTCCAATATAGAGTTTGCCACATGGGCATGTTATAGCGTAAATGACAAAAGTAGAATTACAGTCAGTGTTGCATTTGGATGTAATAACTTCACTGTTAGGAATCATGATCTATAAAAACAAGATTGAATGAGCATAGATCCTGATGTAGCTGAGATGTTAACAGTTGCAACCTGTGCAAATTCCTGCCATCAAAACACCCAGTCTCATCCCAGTTTGAGCACCGCCCTCAGACTCCCATTGAGGCATCAATCTTGGACAACATAATGAGCATTCAGGTCAAGGAGAAAATCATCATCTCCTAGAAAGCATAATGAAGGGACACGTGTAATTTTCCTTAGGCTGTGTTTGAAGCTGTAAATCCAGACACTGTTTGCCTTCTCTTGCTGAAATACTGCAAGGCCATTTTATGTTTGAGAAGATGTGTTCTTATCTTCTTGTGAAGTGAATTCAGTTGTTTTCATAGCTGTATTTGCAAGCAGCTTTAGATAAGACAAAGGCTCTGCTGACCAAAGCACCCTTTGGACTTCAGCCTTTAGATAGAAAGATGCTTGTTATTTCTTTAAAGTTTCATGTGACCTGTGTCCATATATGGTTTGTATTTACGTCACATGCTGACGACATTGACTCATGTAAAATGATATAAAAGAGTGGTAAAGCTGACAATAAACTGAACATGTTTGGGAGATAATTTCTTGTCTCTAAGATACTGTCCCCAGATGCATCTGTCTTGCTAAATGACAGAGAGAGAGTATGGGGCAGTAATTGGGACCTAATCCTTTTCAGTTGGGGGCCCGCCCGGGATGGGACGATGGACATCACCAGTATCTTGTGAGTATTTCTGAATTTTTTCTGTTCTTTAATACTCACTGGTATTGGCGTCCTGTTCCCACCCTTTATTTTAAGTTCAAGCTTTGGGTTCTATTACGGAGTTTTGGGGGAAAAATCTCGTGGTACTTTTGGGAAGCGCCCCTCGTGAATATAAGCAGCTGCCATTCTTTCGGGAAGAATGAAATTATTTATAGAACCCCCCTGCCCACTCTGTCATTTGTGAGGTTAAAAAAGTTTTATAGAGTATAAGATTTTATTGTCTCTTATTACTGTGCTTCGCTTGTAAGGTAAGTGAATATTTTTGCATTGTTATATTGTTTTTGTAATGAGTCATAAAGGCACTTAGGATTCTCCCCCTCCTAGACAGATGAGACTTGTAAGGCTTATGTTGCCTATGTGTGTGTGACACTCTCCCTTCAGCCTACATCTTTCTGTGTCGCCAATCCTTTCCCGTATACGTTTGCACTGTTTATATGTTTAACACTGAGGGCTAGTCATGGATGGTCCAAGAGTGTCTGTCCTTGACCAAATCCTTATTTTCTGAAGAAGCCTGATATAATATATTTCCAGGCAAAACGGAGATCTTCCGTCTTATTGGATTTATTGGATTATATCTATTGAGCCAGCTGGGTTGTGAAGTTCGACCCAAGCTAAGTATTTTTTCAGTATTATAATCGACAATCACTTAAGCAATAAGCACTGAAAAAAATTTGTCTTTGGTTATATCAGTCAAAATTGTTCACTCAAATAGTTTCTCTGAGGTTTGACTGCAGACACTTGAGATCTGTTCTCTTTACATAGTGAACTTTGACTGTCTGTAATCTTAAACAAAGTAAGCCTGACTATTTGTGATTTAGTGTGTTTTACACAACAACCGTAGAGACTGTGTTAACACTGAGGTAGGACATGCTGTTATGTGGAATGAATTGCAAGCGGTGTTTGAATCAGTCTAAGATCTTTCCATCGCAGCTTGTACACAAGAACTGTTTCTTGTCTTCCTTTCGAACATACAAATAGTTTGATCCTGACTCATTTTGTGCGTTTCTTCTACAGCTGCTTCCTTTGAGTTCTGTGCTGGCAAAATTTTGTTTTGTTTTGTTTTTAGAAGATTAGCAAGTTGTACATTTTCTCTGTGCTTATTTGGATACCTAGTTACTGACCTTAAGGAATGCGATTCTGGTTTTCTCTTTCTGACTGTAAGCCTCATTTTTCTATTTGACAGTCTGAATTATATAAAGCACAAATGCACTTTTGACTGCCATACTAGTTGTTGTTCTTTGCTTTCATTATCAGGGTCCGTGCATAAATGCTTTTGCCCCTCCACCCAGACTTCCCGGTTTGGGCTTCCACTGACAATGTTGTAAGCAGTATGGTGAGAATCATGATTCCACTGATTGTCACTTTTCTTTCCTCCGGTATTATCAAAACCACCATCTCTTCTTACAATATGCCCATCGCTCTTGTTGTCAAAGCTGCTGGCACCCCCCGTTTCGTCCCAGACTTTAGGGCTGTTAATGTTTTGGTAATTCTCATTGCACCCATTGTCCTTGATGTTCTTTTCTTCCTCTCCTCCATTCCACCGGCAGCCAATGTTTTTTTTTCTGTCATTGTCCTAAAGAATGGTTTTTTTTAGTCCCTGTTGATGAGGCTTCTCAGCACCTTTTTGCCTTCACCTTTAAGCAACAGTATACCTGGTGTGGAATGCCTCAGGGCTATGTTGACTCCATTGTCCTCCGGGCTATTCTACAGCCATGCACTGCCCCTCATGGTTCTGTCCTCATCCTGTATCTCTTTTTGTGTTCCATAATTCAGGAGACCTGTTAGGCTGATAGTTTGCACCTTTTACAATGGTTGTCTTTGTGTGGTCACAAGGTGTCACGAAATAAACTGCACTGGTGTAAATCTGAAGTGAAATACCTGGGTTTTGTCCTGTCTCATGGTCAGAGGAAACTCTGCACTTCCCGCATTGCTGCTGTTCTGGGTCTGCCCTGCCCAGCTACCAAGAAAGACATGCTTATATGATTGGTTACTGCCGCCAATGGATCTCTGATTGTTCCTTCTATGACCAGATTCTGAGACAGACCCTGGGTTCTGACATGACTGCTCTTATCAGATGGACTCATGAAATGTTGGACATTTGGGATGTGCTTTGGTTTCTAGCCCAGGCCTGGGTCTTCCTGATTATGACCATATGTTTTATCTCTTTGTTTGGGACCATTGTAACACCATGAAGGGAGAACATGGCGGTAAGTTACGCTCTGTTGCCTTTTTTTCTATAGTCACTCCTGTTCAAGTTCATGGCATGCTTGCCTGCTTGAGAGCCCTGGCTGCATGTGCTATGGTGGTAGAGATGGTTACTCCTCTGATCCTTGGTCACCCCACTACCCTTCACACTTTTCACGATGTCCAAGCCCTTCTTTTAAATGGGCTCCTGGGTCTCAAGGGTGAACAGGATTCTCTTCCTCTCTTTTTTCACAGCTTCAGTCCTTTGTTACCCCCCCCCTCTGAACTTGATGCCTGGCGTTTGGCAGGTGCCCAAAGCTGCCCTTTTGGACGGACTTTGGTGCAAAGAGGGGAAACCCTGGATACCAGCTGCTAGCTCTCCCTTATTCATTGCCCCATATCATGGCATTGGTTATCTTAGTGCTCGCTCGACATTTTAACTTCTTGCTAGTGATATTTTCATTCTTGACCTTTTGCTCCTTGATACAGATATATATAGCTCGATAGCTACAGCTGGCACGTTTGTGAATTGAAAACAAATTGGAAAACACAATTCCTTTCTATTGTTTTAGCTGAAATTAGGATGTTGCTAATTTAAAATGTTTTTTCTTTTTCTTAGCAGTAGTTCGGATATATACATAGCCATCCCAGATCAATTTTGGCACAGATATTTCTAATGTTTTCCAAGGGTCCTCTTTATCACTGCAGAGATAGAGACGCTCCAAAGAGACATTAGCTTTATGCCTTTTTCCGAATATGAGATGGTTATGATATACATTATTTGTAGTTTTGGTTTTTTTATATCAATGTGTTTATTTGCAGAGTTAAATTCAGCCCTGCACACTTGACAGATGGAATAATAGCTTCACGCTTAAAACTTTATGTTTTGTCTGTGTCATATCTACTTGTTTTAGTTTAGTGGGTACCCCAGGATACATAACATTGGCCATTTCTAGAGCTCTTTCCACTTCTTACTAGCCTAACGGCGCAATGTTCTTTTACTTATAGCTTTCATATTCTAAATATAGTTTAGTTAGGGGTTATATGTTTAAGAAAAAGTTTTACTTTATACAGCGTTTATTTCGTGGTGCTCCTACATATGATCCATTCAGTATACATTTCTGAATACATTCAGTACATCAGTATGGTCTCTCTGAAGTGCCATAATAGTTATATGCAGCACGCAAAAACATATCTTTTTGGAATGTTCAATTAAGAACCTTAAGTAACTGAGTATTGTATCTGTTTTGCCATAGCTATACCAAGTAAATGTATTGGTATTGTCACATGTTGCCACATTCAGTACAGGCAACATGGTTTCTCTCTTGTTTTCTATCTCTTATTTGGATCACATTGGAGTACAGCTGCTGAATGATATTTGGACTCTTTTCCCGGTGTATCTCTTTCTGTATGCGCAGACATCTGGCTGCTCTCCCTTTGAGATTCTCAAGGGATGACCTTTCCCCGCCCCATGGGTAGACAAACCCTCAATAGTTGAGAGTAGTGATCTTTCCTTGATACAGGAGGAATACGTCCAAAAGCTCATTGAAATATTAGGGCTTGTTCAAAGAAACGTGTCTTGCACTTCTCCTTTCTCTCCACAGATTCCTACCCATTTTTTCCAGCCTGGTGACAAAGTTATCGTCCAGAAGCTTTCCAAGGATAGGAAGCAGACGGATTTCCCCTTTGGCCTTCCCACTAGTACGATTGCTGTGACCAGGACTGCTGTACTCACTGAGGAGTTTCCTGTTTGGATCCACGCAAGTCGCTTGAAGAGGGTTAACCTAAAACCCCAGAAGCAAGTCTTCCCTGCACAGATTTCACCTCCAGTGGAACAACATGATGATATTGCAGCATTCTACCAACTTTATCATTCTCTTACTGGAAACGCTGCTGCTAGTTTTTCTTCCTGTATGGATCATTTCTAATTGGGTCTACAGGGATGATGTGTTCTGGGTCCACAACACTTTCTGCCCATACCCATTTGTAAATGACACTCCTGCTGTAAACAGCACCCCCGGCACCTCTTTGCGAACACGATGTCAAGCTGGACTCCCTTCCAAGGGCTGCCCTTCAATTGGAATCCAGAAAGACAGACAGTATACTACCCTTTGGTATACTTCCATGCTATAGGGGTCCCAAGAGGAGTCCCAGATGAATTTAAGGCCCAAGATCAGGTTAAGGCTGGGTTTGAGTCCCTTATTCCCTTTGTTACTATTAATAAGAATGTTGATTGGATTAATTAAATTTATTATAATCAGCAACGCTTTGTGAACTACTCTAGGGACGCCTTGCAAGGTATTGCTGATCAATTAGGCCCCACTTCTCAGATGGTTTTCAAAATCGTATGGCCCTGGATATGATTCTAGCTGAGAAGAGGGGTGTCTGTAAAATTCTTCCCAGTACTTTATCGTGTTGCACTTTTATTCCTGACAATACAGGTCCTACAGGAAAGGTTACTATGGCCATTCAGAAATTAGAAGACCTCTTTGCTGAGCTCAAATGTAACTCTGGTTTATCTAATTCTTGGGATCAGTACTTTAGTTGAATGCAGGGTTGGGTAAAAGACCTTTTTATTGTTATAATCTCTATTATTATCTGCACTCTTGTCTCTTATGTAATTTTTCGACTGCTCATGCACTGTGTTATTCGTATTACAGCTCCTAAAACCCCTCCTCGAGAGACATATCTAGAGTATCTCTCCCTCCCAGCTCATGCTGTGCATTTATGACGTCATTTTCATGACGTAAGAGGGGATTGAAGGGACACGTATCATGTACCTTGTAGTTTTCCTTAAGCTGTGTTTGAAGCTGTAGGAAAACCAGACCCTGTTTGTTTTTCCTTCTCTGAAATACTACAAGGCCATTTTATGTTTGAAAGATGTGTGTTCTTATCTTGTGTAGTGAATTCAATTGTTTTCATAATCGTATTTGCAAGAAGCTTTAGATAAAGAAAAAGGCTCTGCTGACCAAAGCACCTTTAAACTTTGGCCTTTAGATAGTAAGATGCTTGTTATTTCTTTAAAGTTTCATGTGATCTGTGTCCATATATGGTTTGTATTTACGTCATATGCTGACAACACTGATTCATGTAAAATGATATAAAAGGGTTGTAGAGCTGACAATAAACTGGACATGTTTGGGAGATAGTCTGTTGTCTCTAAGATATTATCCCCAGATGCATCTGTCTTGCTAATGACAGAGAGAGAGTGTGGAGCAGTAATTGGGACCTATTCTTTTCAATGCGCAGTGGGAAATTGCGTCCGTAATCTGCATGCGCAGTAGGAGTAGCTGTTTACGACGCGTGCAGCACATTTCCACAGCAACATAGGTGGCACTGAGCACTAAGGGTATGTGTGGTAAAGGTATTAGAATAGAAATATGAATAAATTAAATTAAATGAAAGTGGCATTAACAGTACAAGGAGGTTAAATTTGAATGCCTTTTATTAAAAATTATAGTTCCCATATATTCTCTCTATATTTAATACATCTGCCATGCTGTTTGCCACACTTGTAATACTATGTTGATCATGCTATGCTAAGCTTGTATATATGACTGTTTGCCATGCTAAGCTGCTATCCTGTTATGTCATACAATGCTCGTCATGGCATGTCACACCGTGCCATGTTTGTCATGTTATATTTTACCATGCTAGATTATATATGTAAACTTGTAACCCGTTCTTCTGAGCTCTCCTGGGAGGATGGGATATAAAACCTCCTGATCAGAGGGAGATAAGAGAATTTAAGATGTGATCAATCTTTTCTTCTCTCCCTTTGTATGAAATACAGTTGTCCAAGGTTATCTGAAAAAGGTTCAGTGGGTCTCCTACCCACACTTGACTTTGATGCACTGCCCATTTTCCAGGCATCTGTTCAAAACACCAGCAGAATTATCCAAAATGAAAGTATGTCAAGGACAAAGAGCCAGCAAAGCACCAATGTTTGTTTAAAAAATTTATTTTAAAACCGATTAAACTTCATTCTTAGAACAAAAAAAAAAAAATTATTCTGAATAAGAAAATACCAGGTGTAACAAAGCAGCTTTTCCTTGGAGAAGCTAGTAAGGTTCTTTAGAAAAGGATTTCTCCCACCTCCAGAAATACACTTACAAATGATACAGTACATAATTGATTAACACCTTCATAAAACTTAATTACATTTTTGTCCCTCAACCTAACAAAATCATAAAAACATTGAAAAGTAATGAGACTGCCTTTCTTTTTCTTTCCAAGAAGTAGACATGGCAGTACTGTGCTAGTTCTTGTGAAGCTTATACATCAATGTTTCTGAACCTACAGTTGGACTGCCGTAGTCTTTACTGTGGGGTTACAGCGAGATGTTGAGGAAGACATGTCTGTGAGTAAGCAGCACGGCTAATTGTTTCACCACCATATGCTTGCTGAAGAGTTTCATTATCGCCCTTTCCAAGTTTAATAAAAAATTCAATCACATACCTCTGGAGTACTCTCACAGACATATCCTCCTCATCTGCCATGATGAAACACACAAAGTTCTTCCTCTTGCTGTTACCCAAAAATGAAGATTATGACAGTCCAACTACAGGTTCAGAAATGTCAATGTATGAGCTTCACAAGAACAAGCACAGTGTTGCCACGTCTACTTCTTGCTCAGAAAAACAGAGGCAGGCTCATTACTTTTCAACCAGCCCTCATATTTTAATTTCAAGTTCTATGAACAGCAGGATGCTTTACAGACATACAACCATTTACATCATTGATCAATGTTCCAACAAATTTCATAAACTACTTAATGCAGCTCTTTTCTGTAATGCATTTCTACAAATTATAAAGTCATCTTTCCAAAGTCATAAAAGTAAAAGCAGCACAGCTGTTGCAGTTGTCCGTGTCTCGCCAGTTGTGGCAAAACTCGGATGCCAGCTGTGGAAGCCTAAGAGAACATAAAAGCAGCATTTTCACACACACAATTCCTCCCCATTTTGTTCAGCAGTTATTTTAAGTAAATGACTTCAAGGAATGAACTTGGTGCACACCAATTCCACAGCCAAAGGGATGCATTAACTGGCATTTTACACATTTCCATTTGTTTAGTAATAACCAGGGCTTGGTTAATGGCACCAATCCTGGTGCATAACCCACTGTTTTAACCTGCCATATCAAATGACTTTCAAACTCCTATATGATCACCATGCCAAGATGGCTCTAACCACTGGGAGTCCTCCAGCTAATAGTCCTGCCAGCAGGGGGTAATGTTTCACCATCACATTTTCATTAGACAAGTTCTGCAGGATTCCAGGGAAACTGCCTGATCCTAGCAATTGAAAACACAATATTGAAGCACTACCTCCACTGACCTTAAAAGAAAGAGGACTCCTGCTCAGCTTAGAGAGCACAGTGGTACTAGAAAAGAATAACCCAAAATAAAGTGTAAGCATATTTACGAATGTAATATGAATATGCTTGCAAAAACATTAACGTACTTTATGACCTCTTTAATTTAATACATCTTACAGAGGCCCCCCACTCTGATATAACCATATCATTCAGGGTTCTCATAAGCAAAAAAAAGAGCTCCGATTCTGTTTTAGGTTCATTGCCAGTTTCTACCTTGTCAGGACTCCCAACTGGCAGACCTTGGCCAAACCGAGTACAGCATTGGTATGAGTCAAAATACACACCATCAGACTTCAGGGTCTGCATTAATCTAATCTAAACCTTAAGGATTGAATTGGGGTTCCTTTTTTTCACTAAATGATATGTCAGTTATGTTTTAGTTATGATGTAGGGATGAGTTTTGCTAGAAGTTAATCGTGTGTATTCTTATTAAGATCGTTTGTCATATTATACTTTTTGGAATGAATGTGCGGTTTTAGCCGATTCTGTAAACCAGTTTCAGGATGACAGATTAGGTTCTTACCTCGATATTCTGGGTTCTGTTAGGATACACAGGAGTCTGTAATTTAGCTGTTGCAAAACTGCAGAAGGGTATCACTTGAAGAACAGAGGAGAACAGCTCCCTTCTCAGTTGGTACCAAAGTAATCGAACTTGACTGAAAAAGGAGGAGCAGCACAGGGAATTTCCCCGACAACAAACATATTCTGCTTTGAAACTTAGGGAATAGAACAATAATTAATAAACTATTAACAAGCAGTGAACAATAAATCAGTCACATGAGTATCTAAGAGCCAGTCTGCTAAGTGCAACAAGCAGGGGCTAGGGAACCCTCCCAAGGGGAAAGAGAAATGGAAATCCACGTTCCTGTAATGCTGTTTCTGCTCAACCTTAGAAGAGGTCCTGAGATGGACACCGGCAATATCAGAGGCAGAAACCAGGCGAATTATAAAAAATCCGCACAGGGCACTACGGACTCCTATGCATCCTAACAGAACCCAGATTATCAAGGTAAGATCCTAATCTGTTTTTCTGTTGTGGATACTTAGCAGGCCATTCTTTAGCTGACGTACCAAGCAGTGCCATACTTCTAAGGGGGGACTGATGAGCCTGCCCACAGAACTGAGGACCCTAAAGGCGGCATCCTCTCGAGCTGCTCTGTGGGTCAGGGATAAATTAGGGCATCTAGCCCTGCACTTCCCCGCTTGGCTCTTCGACTGTAGAAATGGACTGTCTTTGCATTCTTGGCTGTGACCATGAGATCCATGTCTGGACTGACCCAAGTCTGAACTATGAGGGAAAATGCCCTCTGGGACAGAGACCACTCTCCGGGATCCAGAGTCTGTTTGCTAAGAAAGTCAGCTTAGATGTTCTCTATTCCCACCATGTGGGCAACTAAGAGGGCCTGCAAGTGAAGTTCTGACCACCAGAATAAAATCAATGCCTCCAAGTGAAGGAAAGCACTTCTTGTGCCTCCCTGTCTGTTCACGTAAGCCACCACAGTGGCATTGTCTGAAAACACCCCAACAGCTTTCCTTGACAGGAATGACTGCAACTGCAGTAAGGCCAGCAGAATAGCTCTCAGTTCCAGTTGATTTATGGACCACTTGCTTTCCCCAATGGGAACCATCTGCCCTGAAGAGGGTGGCAGCAGCAGAAGGCCTCCCCCCAGCCACTGAGACTGATGTTGGTCATTAGGGTCATCCACATGTCAATTCTGAGAGGCATACCCTTCACCAGGTGCTCCTCCTGGAGCCACCAATACAGGCTGCACTTTGCCTCCGTCATCCAGGGAAGTTGTGTCTGCAGAGAATGATATTGTGGAGACCATCTGGACAGAAGAGAGGATTGAAAAGGATGCTTATGAGCCCTCATCCAGGCCACCATCACCACCAAGGAAGCACCTGAAAATAATGCTGGGCCGTGGGAATCAAAAGAGCCAAGATCTCTAGGATCTGTTTCCTGAGTTTCTGTTTGCATAGTTTGGGAAGAAAAACACGACCTTGTGACATGTTAAAGTGGACTCCCAGATATTCCAAGCATTGGGTTGGCTGCATCAGACTTTTGCAGAAGTTGATCATCCAGCTCAGGTCCTTAAGAGGCTCACCACTTGCTGAACCATGTGCTCGCTGTCCTCCAGAAAGGGGGCTCTGATCAGTCAATAGTCCAAGTAAGGATGCACCTGGACACCCATCCTGTGCAGGTGAGCCAGTATAACCATCACCGAAAAGGAGTGCTACAAACTAGAAGTGTCACTGGAGAATGTGAAATCTCAAATATCTCCTGTGAGCCTGAAAGATGGGGATGTGAAGATATGTCTCTGTAAAATCCAGAGGCAAGGAATTCTTCAGGAGTCACCACTGCTATGACTGAGTGGACCATTTCCATGTGAAAACAGGGGACCTGAAGGGACTCGTTTACAGACTTCAAAACTAGAATGGGCCTCCAACCTGAGCCTTTTTTGGCACTATGATTTGATAAAAAAGGGAGTTCTTATGGATAATAGAATGTCAATTATTCAAAAGAAATTTTTTTCACAAACTAATATGGTGAAGCTTATATAAATGTTAATGCTGCATAAATGACATCCTGCTCAAGCTGTTCACACAACCACCAATCTCTTAAATTCTCTCCCAAATATATTAACTAGGAGGTTGAAGTTTCATAAAAAGGGAGCCATTCAGTACATAGAACCTCTTATATAAGGTCTTTAAGGGCTCACATCCATCTTACAGTCCTGTGCATTCTTCAGCATCACTCCACTCTCACTAGGATGGGAGGAGCATTACATCACTTGTGCCACTGCAGTCTAACTTCGGCTGTATAAACAGCTGTTGGAAGTCTGGCGCTATAAGATAGAGCCTAGACATAGCTTTGACCACCTTAAGACGCCTCCCATTAGTCAGTGACTAAGATAGTAAGATCTGGAAGAGCAGGAAAAAAGTCTGTCTGAGCATTAGTGCTGCATGTGATGGAGCACTGTGAGGTGAAGTGCTGCTGGGTATCGAACTTCAGTAGAGATAATGTTCAGAAATGACATGGGAAACTGAAGCTGATCTGAAAAGGTGACACAGGGAGGGATCATTACTGTGATCCGCTGTCACTCCTGCCTCCTGGACCACATATTCCACCGTCGCAGAAGAGCCCTGTGATAATAAAGGCATAGAAAGGGACTTCCAAACATCCCAATCCTGCTCTGAAGGGTCACTAATACTGGTATGAAGTAGGGACGCCTGCTTGGGAGACTGTCCCTCTTTAGGCGGAGCAGGCATGCACGAAAGCAGTGCAGCGCTTCCCAATCCAGTTATTTTGAAATATCTATTATTTTCAACACTCCTTAAAGCAGATATCATCAATAACAATATTAAAAAGTCTCAAATTCCCACCCACCCACCCAAAAAAAATCCCCATTCCCCCAACATACCTTCTTAACAGGTCAGTTAGCATTTCAACATCAAATTAACAACCTCACCCCTCAAGTCTGTGCCCTCCACATTCATATCTGGACTGTGAAACTCAAAATATCACATTCATAATTGAAAATAGCATCACTTTTACACCTCTAGATCATTTAGAATGGTAGACTGTAATCTCATTCGTAAAGCATCAATAAAGGGTGTCCACAGTTTTAAGAATTTATGTTTTTCTCAACGATCTCGAAACTATACAGATTGTTTCTCCATACACAAAAGTTCATGCATATGATTTTTCCAATGAGCAAAACTCAGAGGTTCACCATAGATCCACTGCTGCAGTATACAATGTTTTGCAATGAGAGCTGACTTACACAAAGTCCTGTAACTCTGGTTCTATCACTTATATCAGTTGTATCATCCAATAAGCAAATTGAAAGCTTTGGAGTCCATGTCATTTGGTATAATCCACTCAAATAAGACCACAGCAGTCCAGACTTTCCAGGAAGTACTCACTGTGACATATGGTGCCTGTTTTCCTGAATCAGCCCGACTGCAGGGAAAGGACTACTGCCTCAGAAATTGTCAAACCTCGTCAAAAGAATCATTCTATCTGCCAGTTGGATCGACCATGGACTCCCACCCCCGATGTTCCTCTTGCAGCTACGAAGGGAGAAACTACGCAGCCGGTTTCCTGATACCCAGAGAGTTCTTACTCAGGACCACATAGCCTGCACTCAAGTCTATGAATAAAAATCAGCAGGCGAGCAGCTCCTAGGGCAGGGGTAGGCAATTCCAGTCCTCGAGAGCCGGAGCCAGGTCAGGTTTTCAGGATATCCACAATAAATATGCATGAGATAGATTTGCATCTCAAGGAGGCAGTGCATGCAAATCCATCTCATACATATTCATTGTGGATATCATAAAAACCTGACCTGGCTCTGGCTCTCGAGGACAGGAATTGCCTACTCCTGTCCTAGGGGACAGACAGACCCTGAACTCCTGAAGGAACACAAAGTAGGCTGGATCCATGGTTACTCAATGAGATTGACCTGGGAGCTGCAGTCCACCCACGTGGGACTGCGTCCTTTCCCTGGCAGAGTAAACCCAAGGGGACCTCTGAGCACCGAAGTCATGAAGAATCACTAAATTCCGAAGGAACAATACCCAAAGTTCACTTGCAGAGAGAAAAACAGAGGAGGGAGCTGTTCTCCATTGCAGAAGGGGAGGAGTTTGAGTTCTTAAAGTTATAGCCTTCTGCAGTGTCACGGGAAGTGGATATCAACAGCTAAAGTACAGACTATGTATCCCCAACAGAAGGTTCCTTTAAAAATGGTATAAAGTTTATCAAGTTTCAAGTTTATCAAAAAATTTATTATGCCGCCTAATCAGGCTTCTAGGCAGTGTACATTAATCAATAAAAAAAAGATCAAGTTAACAAACGTATTTGGGGGAATAATTAACCAAAGAGACAAACTCGTATTAAAGGAAAAGAGGGGTCGAACTACAATATTATAGGATAGAGACATTGAAGGAAAGAACAAGAGGTAGGAAAAAGACCAAAAGAAGGGAAGTCAAATTGTCCTTAAAAGGACAGTTGCTGTTAAACAGCATCTTTAAAAGAGTAGTTACTGCTCAAAGGCATCTTTAAACAAGAAGGTTTTTAATTTAGATTTAAACTGGTTTAAATTTGTTTCCTCTCTTATGTAATTGGGTATAGAGTTCCAGAGGGAAGGTGCAGTAACCGAAAAGCACAGTTACTTACCATAACAGTTGTTATCCAGGGACAACAGGCAGATATTCTCACACATGGGTGACGTCACCGATGGAGCCCCGCAGCGGACAGCCTCGAAAGTAGACTTGCTTGAAGATCTTTATAAGAGCTTCTGAGTGCTGCACCGCGCATGCCTTCCTGCCTGAACTAGGGGGCGCATCTCCTGTGAGGATCCTCAGTTCAGATACCTAGCCAAGAAGCCAACCAGGGGAGGTGGGAGGGTTGTGAGAATATCTGCCTGCTGTCCCTGTATAACAACTGTTACGGTAAGTAACTGTGCTTTATCCCAGGATAAGCAGGCAGCATGTTCTCACACATGGGTGACCTCCAAGCTAAGTATAAAGGGACGGAGGGAGAGTTGGCAATTTAAGAAAAAAGATTTTGCAAAACAGATTGGCCAAAATGGCCATCCCTTCTGGAGAAAGTATCCAGACAGTAATGAGAGGTGAAAGTATGAACTGAGGACCAAGTGGCAGCCTTGCAGATTTCCTCAATAGGAGTTGATCTGAAGAAAGCTACAGATGCCGCCATAGCTCGAACTTTATGGCCCGTGACTTGACCCTGCAGAGGAAGACCAGCCTGAGCATAGCAGAAAGAGATGCAAGCAGCCATCCAGTTGGAGATGGTTCGCTTCGAGATAAGACGTCCCATCTTATTTGGATCACAGGAGACGAAAAGTTGAGGAGTTGTTCTGTGAGGTTGAGTGCGTTGTAGGTAGAAAGCCAAGGCACGTTTGCAATCCAAAGTATGAAGCTCCACTTTTCCAGGATGAGAATGAGGCTTTGGAAAAAATACTGGCAGAACAATAGATTGATTGAGATGAAATTCTGAAACAACTTTAGGTAAGAATTTTGGATGAGTATGGAGGACCACCTTGTCATGGTGGAAAACTGTGAAAGGTGGGTCCGCAACCAAAGCTTGTAACTCAATGACTCGTCGAGCAGATGTGAGGGCAATCAGGAACACAGCCTTCCAAGTGAGAAACTTGAGGTGAGCTTTATCAATTGGTTCAAATTGAAGTTTCATCAGTTGAGCTAAAACAACATTGAGATCCCAGACCACTGGAGGCGGTCTAAGTGGCGGATGAACATTAAAGAGACTTTTCATAAATCGGGAAACCATAGGATGTGCAGAGAGGTTTCCCATCCAGAGGCTGATGAAAAGCAGCAATCGCAATGAGATGGACTCGAATAGATGTAGACTGAAGTTCAGATTGCAATAAGTGAAGTAAATAATCCAAAACAGAAGCCAAGGAGATAGATGTTGGCTCTAACTGACGGGTAGAACACCAGGTAGAAAATCTAGTCCACTTCTGGCCATAACACTGCCGAGTGGACGGCTTTCTGGAAGCTACTAAAATATCTTGTACAGACTGAGAGAACTGGAAAGAGTCATTTAGGTTGAAAGGAACCAAGCTGTTAAGTGTAGCGACTGCAGGTTGGGATGGAGTAAGGAACCCTGACTGAGTAAGCAGAAAGGGAAAAACTGGTAGAAGCAGAGGCTCCCTGATGCTGAGTTGAAGTAGAAGGGAGTACCACGGTTGTCTGGGCCACCGAGGAGCTATGAGAATCATGGTGGCATGTGTTGACTTGAGCTTGACAAGAGTCCTGAGAATCAGCGGAAACGGAGGGAAGGCATAAAGAAACTGATCCCTCCAGTCCAGGAGAAAAGCATCTGCCTCCAGATGCTGAGGGGAGTATATCCGCGAGCAAAATTGAGGCAGCAAGCAAAAACTTGACGAAGTGTGGGAGAATTGAGTGTCCACTCGTGTGGTTGTAGAAGGTGATTCAAGTTGTCCGCCAGACAGATGTGTTGACCTTGAATGTAGACAGCTTTGAGAAAGATGTTGCAATGAATTGTCCAAGTCCACATCTTCAGAGCCTCCTGGCACAGGGAATAAGAACCCGTTCCTCCCTGTTTGTTGACATAGTACATGGCCACCTGGTTGTCCGTCCGCATGAGAACCACAGTGTCGTGAAGAAGGTGTTGAAAAGCTTTGAGAGCATTGAAAATCGCTCTGAGTTCCAACAGATTGATATGACAATGACGGTCCTGTGAAGTCCACAGACCCTGTGTACGAAGGCCGTCAACATGGGCTCCCCAAGCGTAAGTGGATGAGTCCGTGGTGAGTACTTTCTGATAAGGCAGAGTGTGGAATAGCAAACCTCTGGAAAGATTGGAAAAGAGCATCCACCAGTGGAGAGACTGCTTCAACAAAGGAGTTACTGTAATCTGTTGAGAAGGCGGGTCGATCGCCTATTGCCACTGGGATGCCAGGGTCCACTGAGGAATACGAAGGTGAAGTCTGGCAAAAGGAGTCACGTGAACTGTAGAAGCCATGTGGCTGAGTAGAATCATCATTTGCCTTGCAGAAATAGATGGAAGACGAAACACCTGATGACAAAGGCGAATGAGGGTATCTCGACGTGATGGAAGTAGAAACGCTCTGAGGCGGACAGTATCCAGGGTGCCCCAATGAATTGGAGAGATTGAGATGGGGTCAACTGGGATTTTGGAAGTTGCATCGTTCACTTTGAGGGGGTATCTTTTACTTTTCCACTCCGGAGCTAGTGCTTAGAGTAGCTGTTGCCCCAGAAAAAATAAAATGTTAGAAACTAGATTGATAGTATGAATTAATGATGTGACTGGGATTTGAGAGGTGTTTTAAAGTATTTTTTAGATATTTGTTTGGAATAATAGAAGTTTTCCCTTTTGATATGTGCACTGTTGACTCATTCAGTTAAAATTACGTCTGGTTTTTAATCACTGGTTTATGTATTTACCATTGGAGGAGGCTTTATAGAGTATTGATAAACATATTTATCACTGCCTAGGTTTAAGTAAGTAGACAGCGTTTTTATTTGAGATAATATTTATAAAGTGATTTCAATAATCTATATATTTTTTAATAAGGGCTTTTTATTACAATCCATTTATGAGTTTTCAATTTGGTTTTTTACTAAATTCAATATTAAAATAATTTTCAGTTGAATGTATTTATGTATGAATTTTGGAATGGATAGAAAGTTCATTATTTTATATATGAGGAATTTCATTGAGAGGGTTATGAAATATATACTAGTAACTGTGATGATTTTTAATATACATATTTGTTTAAAATAAGTATGTAACTGTATTAGCTTTTAGTTTGTGTATTTATGAGCTAAAATACAGTTTGAGGGTAATTGTGTAATTAAAAACTCTTTTGTATTTGTATTATGCAGTGCTCCCTGCTGGAACCCTTGAAAAAGCCTGTTTAGGCGAAACGGGTCCCGTCAGGCATACTATTGTTGGAGCAAGCTATTTTAACACAATAAAGGATATGTATAATTGAATAACCAGTGGTTCTGGATTGATTCATTAAGAAGATTCACAAACTTATGGAATGAACATTTTGCTTGTTAAATCACATATCTACCTTCCCCATCACTGGCCAAAACGTGTAGGTTGTCTAGAAGGCCCTTGCGGAACAAAATCGCTACCCCCCTATGTTTTCCCTTGGCAGAAGCTGCAACACACTACCCCACCCACCATTTCTTCAATTTCATATGTTCAAGATCAGTCAAATGGGTCTCCTGGAGAAAGGCCACATCCACCTTATGGCGCTGTAAGTATTGTAAAATTTTGGAGCGCTTAATGGGGAATTGATCCCCCCCCCCACATTCCAAGTTACAAAATTAACCAGAATCTACCATCACTAACCACTCCACATACTCCACCATCAGTACCCACAGGATCCAGCCACTCCAGCCTCTGACCAGGCCCCACCAGAGCATCAGTCGACCATCCGGTACCAAATTGGGACAGAGAGTACCAACTTCCCTTTCCACTTTCCCCCTTGCCCCAAATCCCAACCCCACCCCCACCACCTACCTTCCCTCTCTTCCCCCCTCCAACACCCCCTTCCCCCCAGTTCCCAACCCCAAACTACATCTCGAGACCATCCTAGCAGATCTCAAGATCCCCTGAGGAAGAAGCAACTCCACCACCCCAGCCACCCCAATGCACACTCTCAAATATATACATCAAATTATACAATACACTCCACCGGGTCCCCGCCACAAGCAGCCCTCACCAACTGAACCTCCGGCCCTCCCTGCAACACTCACCCAGCACACAACCACAGCACTGCCCCACACTGTAGACCTCCCGGCCAGACTACTACAGACTGCCCAGGCCCACCATACAGGCCCCACACTGACAGCTGCCCTCTATGTCACACCTGACCCTCCTCCCAATGCCTCCCACACACAAACTCCCCGACCTATCCACCAACCCCCCCAAAAACACATCCATCAAACACACACACACCACCCCCTCCCAATTAAAGACCCCACTGCATCCATACAATGGAGTCATCCAAAGCAACAGGTAAGTCCAGTGATGTCGTCAAGCTGCTCACGTGGGTTGTCCAGATGTCCCACTGCTCTCGGCACTCCGCACTGTCGTTCCTATGGTCTGTCACCTCCAACCAGAAGATCCAGCTTTCTCCTCCCCTCGCTCCTCAGCAGGCCCCTTATCAGGAAGGTTAGGAGCACCTAGTTCTTGTATTACCAACCAAGCCTCCACCACTGTACGAACCCGTCTTGTTGCATTCCCCACCATCAGAGCCAAAGCGGACGGGTAAAGCCACCAATAGCGGAGGCCCTCTCTGCGAAGATAGGTGGTCACTGTTTGCATATCCTTCTGTTTCTGCAGCCACATCATGATAAATGTCCACCTGCAAGATGTTCCATTTGTAATCCCTCTGCTTCCGCGCTGCATGGAATATTTCCTCCTTCACCCGAAAGCTGCCCAGGCACAGGACAATGTCAAGAGGCAAGTTGGATTTAGGGCATCCCATTCTATTTCGATTTCATTCGATTTCGATTTCCGGCACCCGCCCCTCACCTTCCAATGCACTAGTGAGGAGATCGGTACAGATAGGCACTTTCTTCCGGCACCCCCCGGATCCGGAGATTACACCTCCTGGATCTGTTCTCTAGATCTTCCAACTTGTCCCACAGCGCCAATTCCTCCGCACGAACTCCCGCCACAGCCTATTGCACTTCAATGATATCCTCAGTCATGGTGTTAACATGTGCCTCCACTGCATCTTGCCTCTTCACTAGCTCCCCCAGATCATGTTTTAAGTCTGTAACAGCTTTAGTAACATCATGGCGTAGGGACTGCATTTCTTTACAAATGTCCAACAACAAGTCTCTCAGGGAGTCCGGCGCCTCCTTGGAGCCCCCCTGCTCACCACCACCCGGCTGTTCCTGGAGGGCCATGCTGCCTCCCCGTGCGGCCTCCGACACCATCAGCTTGACCGTCTGGGTCGGGCTCACTCCTGCTGCCTTCGGGGCTCCTAGCTTCTTTCCCATAAACCTGTAGCTGTCCAATTTTCTCCTTGTGGACATCCTACTCGGCCGTCAGCCAGTTGCAGTAGGGCGGGGGTCACTGTCGTTGCTAGTGGGGTGGTGGCAGTGGTGGCAAAGGGCTCTACAATGCCACCAGGTCTCCTGTCTGATGCTCTCCCTATCCAGATTTCCAGACACTCTGCACTCAACCACCCCACTCTGGCGGTCTCCGCGGTTAAGTTAAGCCAACAAAATCCTCACTCGAGCGGGAAAAGGGTTCAGAGCCTGGGCCTGCACCCAGGGAGCTGCTACAGATGTTAGTTGATCCCACCAGAACCTGGGAGTTGCGGAAATGCAGGGAACAAGTTCCTGTGTAATCCTGCCAGGGGAAAGGTGAGAAAGAGCTTACCGAGACTGCCAAGCACTGGGCCACCTCCACTCTCTGGCGAATACAGCACCTGATCCGCACCAGCAGCCTGAAGAAAAGTGCGGAGCCAATCAGGCCGGCCACCAACAGGAAGTTCTCTCACCCGGGCTCAGTCCAGCGATTGCTGCAGTCCAGTGCGGCTGAGGCTCACAGGGAAGAAGAGATCCCGCACTCGCTCTGCAGTATGCAGCGCGTTCTTGTCACCCTCCTCCTCGAGCACCGGCAGGGGAGCGCGCTCCTGAGATCCACCGATGGGCCGCCGACAGCCAGTGTCCCGATGCCGGCCAAACCGCTACCGGATATGCTTCCGCGTTCGGCGGTCCGGGAGCAGGGAGTGTTCAGCCCGTGTTTGCAACCAAGGAGAGTTCCAAAGCCACCGCAGGTGAGAGGTGCACCGGGGTTTCTGGTGGTCGAAGACGGAGCCTCCACACTAGGCTTCCATCTTCTTTGGTGACGTCACTTCCTCTTCCCAGGGCAATTTATTAATGGCAACTTCTGTGCAGACAGTAGCATTCTGTTTCATGTGCAGCGATACACAACTATACAATATAAGTAATTAAAACTGGAAAACTTTAAGGATTAAGAAGAAAGAACCTCAGAACTGATTAAGCATTTCTAATTAGATCATTAATATAAGGAACAACTGGCCTGGTCAAGCCTACAGATTACTACTCAAGGAGATATTGGGACTTTAATTGAATCATCATCAAGTTAAGTAAGCTTCATTGGGCCTGAATGGCTTCAAAACTTATCAACATTAAGAACCTTGAAGATTGATTGATGGACTCTACTTTAAAGCTTTAGTACCTGTAGCTTTTCCCAGCCTATGATTTTGTTATTAGTAGCACTTTGCATTTTGTATTACATGTTATTGTAGATTTTAAATGTAGAGGAAATAAATTTTGTTAGTTTTTAGGCTATGAATTGAATTAAAGAAATCAATAAATTAAATATTTAATTAATTTTATGTTATGGTATTCTTGGTATAGCATTATGTGCAATGATGCCTTATAAAATTACACTTTGTATGTATACTAAGAACTATAAATCAATATACAAATTTGCCACAAGGCAGTTTTAAAAATGGGCTACAGAATTTTGCAGCCCCTTTTACAGAATCTAAGCTGCTGCAGGAAGCTCTGAAGAGGGCTGGGAGATCCTTGCTTACAATTAATCTGCATTCTCAAGTTTCTCAAGTTTATTAGCATTTGATTGATCGCTTATTACAAGCTAAGCGATGAACAATTTATTTAAAATAAATAGAATTTTCGAAGTACAACAATAAGTTGGGTTCAGATACAAACAGACAAAACAGACTGACATGATACATAAGGAAGGAAAAAAAGTGGGAGGGAATAGTTACAATATTTAATCTTTTTCATAATCTAAAAAGAGAAAAAGAGGGGGCAGGAAAAAACATGCGGAAAGGGAGTGTGAAAATTGGATAAAAAGTAATTTTAAAAATAGAAAATTAAATATAATGCGTTTTTAAACGTTAAAAGCGTCTTTAAATAAAAAAGTTTTTAAAATGGTTTTGAATTTATTAAGATCTTTAATTTCTCTTATATATAGTGGTAAATTATTCCAGGTTTGGGGGGCCATTACAGAAAATATGTCATATCTTCTGGTGCCAATTATCTTCAAGGATGGAATCATTAATTGTCCTTGCGATGAAGAACGGAGGGATCGTGTTGCATTGTAGGGAATAAGTAACCTATCTATGAATTGTGGTTCATGCGTAGTTAATGTTTTAAATACTAATAGGGAAATTTTGTAAATTATACGATGGTTGATAGGCAGCCAGTGTGAATCAATAAGGAAAGGAGTGACATGATCAAATTTTTTTCCGTTATGAATAATTTTAACTGCGGTGTTTTGTATTATTTGTAGTTGTTTCTTTTCCTTTTGGGTAATATTCAGCAATAGTGAATTACAATAGTCGAGCTTGGCAATCACTAAAGAATGAATTAAAATATTTAAAGATTTGGGTTCCAAGAATTTCGACACAGATCGAATCATGCGCAAGTGATAAAAACAACTTTTGACAATATTACTGATATGATCGTGGTATGTAAAATTTTGATCAATTGTGACTCCGAGTATTTTTAATGATGATACAAGCTCTATGGGGATATTGTCAATGGAAAATGGGGTTATTGGCGTTAATCCCGATTTGATAGGAAAAAGTAATGCTTTGGTCTTAATTATGTTTAGAGCTAATCTGTTTTGAAAAAGCCAGTTTTTGATTTTTGAAAGTTTTTGATTGATTAAATGTATTTCAGTTGAATTTTCAGGATTGAGGGGTGGATCAATTGAATATCATCCGCGTAGGCTTATGTAGTAAAGCCTATGGACTGAGCTAGACTTAGTAGAGGAGAAAGAAATATATTAAAGAGTAAAGGAGACAAAATAGATCCTTGAGGGATACCAAAGTCATGTGAAAAAGAATTAGAGACTGAGTTATTGAAATGAACTATAGATGATCGATTAGATAGAAACGAAGTGAACCATTCTAAAGTTAGATCACATACTCCTATAGTTTTTAATCTGTTTAGGAGTAGTGAATGATCAATGGTATCAAATGCAGCAGAGAGATCGAGAGAGAAAAGTATAGAAACATAGAAATAGACGGCAGATAAGGGCCACGGCCCATCAAGTCTGCCCACTCCAATGACCCTCCCTATCTATCTTTGCGGATAGATCCCACATGTTTGTCCCATTTGGCCTTAAAATCTTGCACGCTTCTGGCCTCAATAACCTGAAGTGGAAGACTATTCCAGCGATCAACCACCCTTTCTGTGAAGAAGAACTTCCTAGTGTCACCGTGCAGTTAACCCTATTAATGAATATTCTGTGTTATGATTTTTTCTGAAACCTGTTTGGTTGGGATGTAAAACGTTAGTAGATTCTACAAAATCAGATAGTTGATTAAACACTACTCTTTCAGCTATTTTTCCCATAAATGGGATATTGGCAATAGGACGGTAGTTCATAGGGTCGTCAGAGTTTATTTTGCGGTCCTTTATTAAAGGATGAATGATTGCTGTTTTCCATATGGTGGGGAAAGTGCCTGATTTGAGACTTTTTAGTATTAAGGAATATATAAATGGGCCAAAACAAGAAAAATATTTTTTTAATATAAATGGAGATATGATTTCCGATGAAGAGCCTTTTAAATTGATTTTTTGGATAATATCTTTAATTTCTGTTAAAGAAGGATAGTTAAAAGTAGAACATTTAGAATAAGGAAATTATACAGCACAAATTTTATCCTGGAGTGCCATTTTACAAAAGTCATCCCTTGCCTGGGAGCACATTTTGTTTCCTATCATAGAGAAGAGAAAGTGCATTAAAGTGATATTGTGGAGAAGATGTAAGTTTCAAAAGATCTGTTTTCAGTTTACAAATTTGCTTTTTGGGGGTTTTGTTTTTGCTTGTTTTTTCGCATTTAGAGCACTAGCGTGTGTAGTCCTACTTACAGAAACACTATCAATGCCACAGATCTGTTGAGTCACTTCTTGGCAATTAACTCCAAGAGAAGATCTCATCTAGAATTAACACCAAAACTATATATCTTCACAGTATATTTAGTTCAAGCTAAAACTCTATTTGGCCCACCTAATTTTCTAACATACAAACATTTGTCTAAGAAATTAGAGAGAAAAACACCCCTTTACACCACATACTATCTCAGCACACCGGTCATCTTTACTGTGTGTGCTGTTCAACTGTACACTGCCTGTCACATCCACTCTCTCCAAGACCTGAACAAGAGAGGAAATCAATAACTTTTTTGAATACAATCATAGTTAGAAGAGAGCTGGCAAAACTTTACAGTCAGTCTGCTAATAATCATTTCTATAGCGCTGTATACATTATATGCAGGTACATTCTCTGTACTTACAATCTAAGTTTTTTTTGTACCTGGGGCAATGGAGGCTTAGATGACTTGCCTACAGTTACAAGGAGCTGCAGTAGGAACCCAGTTCCCCAGAATTACATTACATTAGTGATTTCTATTCCACCATTACCTTGGGCGTGACAGAGACCTTCCTAGTCCTGATCAGAGGGTCTTATATACATGCAAACACATTTAAAACTTGGAAAAAGTCAGGATGATAAACAAAAGACCAGGAAACCGATATATAACATAGGAAAAGGGGAATTCACTATTTGTGTGAGGTGTTAGGTGAAGCAGGACCATATGGAAATCAGGTATAGATATATATAATACATTCATAGAGGCATTAAGAACTCCATCTTGTATTAATGACTCCATTTTGGGTTTCTGTCTTTCTGTGTCTCTTCTTCTTGAGGTAAAACATACTGCAGTTGTCCTGCCTTGAGCCTCATGGCCTAATTGATAACAGATGTGCTTGAGCTGGTTAGGTGGAGCATATTTGATTTCATATCCCAATGTGGGGTATAAAAGGAAAGCTTTCTTGTATTAAATATGAATGAAATATGTGTGTTGGTATGAGTGAATGGGATCCCATGAGTGATTATGTGTGTGAATGTATATTAAACATGAGAATAGATTTTGAAAAACATATTTTATATATTTTAAATCTAAGGAAATTTTGAAAAGTATCACATCCATCATTTACTATGTTACTATCTGGAATTTAACCTCTCTGACCTTTAAGCTAAGCAACTCTCTCTACTCTTTGGGGGGAATAGCCCCTCCTCCTTCTTCTGTGCTGACAGGGACACAAACTTCTCAGCAGATGCTGAAAAACAGAAATGCAGGCTGGCTTAACTGTTTGATTTAAGTTTTGAGAATGACAAAAAAGAGTATTGGATATGTAATAATGTTTTATGCATATTTAGAAATTAATGTAAACAAAAATATGATTTGTGAAACTTTTTCTCTATGTCAAAAGGATTTTTCTTTGTTCAAACTTAAGGACAGCCTCTGTAGGTCGATTGGTTGACAAGTAATGATGTCATACTGGATAGAAGAGATATATTGGTGAACAACGAAGAATAGGTCGGAATTCTTTGCTAGAAATGCCAGATTTTGGCTTCTGTAAAAAATTTCCATGACGCAAATAACCTTTTGATAATTGTTATGGAAATTAATAAACGCAATAATATTTTATGGAAAACATTTGCGTCATTTGCCATCATTCCTGTACATTTTACACACCTAGGAGCAAGGCTAGCTGCTCAGGTTCAAGGTAATGGTGGAATAGAAATCACTAATGTAATGTACTATTGTACTATCCATTAGGCTTCTCCACCACTCTCTAAGTTGCTCCAGTATCAGAAGTCAGGTCAAGCCCCACATTCATTTTTCAAATGTTACTCATTTACACACTTGTCTGTTGTTTAAACACATATACGTTTTTGTATGTCTCTCTATAGTTTAGGGCTTTCAGCTCAATTGGAATTGGGTTCTACTGGCCTATAAGTGGTAAGAATCTTTCTCTTATTATATACCTCACACCTAGCCCAACCATTGTAGTAAGCCGAATACTACTTTTTCCAAAAACAAAAGGCATTGCTCACTAAAAACATGGTCTTAGAGAGGAAGCATTCTCAGGTGTTCCTCAGCCACATAAACCACTGTTCCAAGAATCTAAACCTCTTTAAAAACCCTACTGCCTCCAATATCTACCATCTACTATTGCTGAGTTGATGAGTAACAAGAACAGTGAACATTAACGTTGAACTTAAAATAAATTAGACCTCAAGTGCCAGCAGGCCTGAGCAAGAGTGCTATGTTGGGCAACTGTGCCATAGGTTCACCACCACTTTTCCAGGTGGAGTTCTATAACTACAAAATAAATTATGTAAGCTTTCTGCACAGCAAGCACACACATAAATGACAAACATACACACAATTTATACCCTTCTCAGAGCACATCTATAATCAGTTCTTTTAAAAGCAGTTCTGTTCTAGGCCTGTAAAAAGACAAGACTCTCATTTCAGAAGTTCTTGCCAACAATCCTTCCACTGCAGAAAAAGATAAGAAGGAATATAAATGCTACTACTGTTTCTGCGTAAGTGGTGCAGTAGAGAAAATTGGCACAGTGTGTCATTTTCTGAAAAACAAATTTTCTCTACTTCCAAGCCCTGTCTTTCCTCAACTTCAATTTTAAAAATGAAATTCTATTTGCCAGAGCAGAGGTGGGCAACCTTTACATACAGAAGGCCACAATGTTATGTAGTGTCAAAACTGGAAATGCACAGAGCTCCAAAGTTTTACAATAAAAGTAAAAATTTAACTATAAAAAAGAAAAAAAAAAAATTAGCTACGGAAGCTAATCTGAAAATATTTGTGAAATACGGTACTTAAAAATCACCAAAACTGTGGTTAACATCTTCTGTATATACTTCCCATGGTCTTGGGGCCCACATAAAATGTGATAGCAGGCAGCATTTGGCCCACAGGTTGCAATCCCTGTGCAGGCGTGCACACTAATCCCAGTGTCCCTGATCAGCCTTAAGCATGCTGTCTTGCTGTCAGGGCTGCTGAATACTCAAATATACAAGCTGTTTGCTACAAATCAAAGTAAAGATGCCTGTGTATTTTCAAGCAACAGGTTATTTCTCCACTCTTGTCTTCTTGGCTCCCACTTGTATCATCAGTGTATGAGAAGGAGCTGGAAGCGAGATGCTGCTGAGCTGAAACATGGAGGCCAAGAAGCTACTTTATTGTCATTGGATCTTGAAGCAGCCAGTGAACAAGTTCCCTGCCCCTCCTGCTACAAGATCTCAAGAGCAGTAGACAGATATGTAACAGATATGACAAGGTGACAGAACATTACCAGACAAATGAAGCCAGGACAGGGGCAGAGAAAGACAAGGCAGCAGAAGACAATCTAGAGAGGTGGAGAAAGGTTCCAAGAAAGTTAAGAAGGAAAAAAAAAATGTCTTCATGAGCTTGGCACAAAAAAGGCATTCAGAGGGCTAGACGTCCAAGGCAGGCCAAAGTGTATAGAAATGGAGTTACTGTGGGGATGCATGCAGCTGAGAATGAAGTGAGTGGGAATGGGAACTTGTATATTGCCTTTTTGTGGCTTTGGCATTCGAAGCTGACATTCAAAGTGGTGGGCACTAGATTAAGTGACTTGCCCAGGGTCACAAGGAGGACTTAGATTTGATCTCACAACTGCTGGGTGCAGAGGCAGCAGCTCTATTACTGAGCTGCATCTTCCAGGAGGCGTGATTAAATATGGAAGACCTGAACTCTAAATGACATGACAAAGGGTGAGAACCTTAAAATAAATATAGCAAAGCCACATTTGGGACACTGAAAAATAAGATAGTTGTTGGGGGAGGGGGGGAGGCTTTCTGAAAAGCGCATTTGAAAATTAATAGGGAATTGGCCAGCTTTGCAGCAAAGATGACAAGGAGATGGCTACATGAGGATGAACGAGTGGAATCAGCAGTGACAAGATAGGGAGACAACAAAAGAAGTACACTGAGAAGGACTTATTTTGTACCTTTTATGTCATATAAAAAGTGCATCAGTAGAAGTGTTTTGTGGGCAGTAGCAATCCTATTTGCTGGTCCTGGAAGCCCACCCTAGTATGTAATATTAAAAGGCTTCAGCCATCCTTAATTCTTGAGAGGAGAACAAACCACAAGCAAGTGTCCTGTCCAATCCGTTTGCTCCCAACAAGACATGCTAACCAGAATTCCTGGCGCTTTCTGCACAGTAAAAATGACAACAGGAGGCTACAGACAGGCTGAAATCATCGAGGAATACAATGTGAAACTAGGACACATTTAACTAATCTCATACCCTGATGGGCATTTCTTCTGGCTTCTAAAAAAAATTAATGCACAGCAAACAAGAGTTGCAGCTTCTAGAAATAGCTTGCACCCAAAGCTGAAAAAAATAGTTTTCCTGAAATATTTAAGCTTTTACATTTTGATTGGCTGTTTCAATTTTAATCTGCTTTAACCTTTCAAATATTTTTGGACCTCAGAAGAGATTCATTGTAGTGTCTTTCCTTATCCAATATCATTGTGTGTGGAGCTTTTTCTAGCCTTTTAAATTTGGCTTTAATTAAAATCGTGTGCCATTACATAGGAGTTCTGTTCGTCTGGCTGAAGATGATCTGAGCAGCTCGGTCCATGTACTTATTAGACTTCTATTTTCTCTTCCATAACAAGTTGCATATCTAGAACAGACAGAAGAAAAACATTAAGTTAAATGACTAGCTTCTTTTGGTTACAAGGCGGTAGAGAAGAACTAGTTATCTGTCTATACTTCTAAAGTTTTCAGTAGTACTAACCCGATATTCACAGGGGCTCCGTTCCAGGAACCCCCACGAATCTTGAAAAACCGTGAATATGGTTTTTCATGGGGGAGAATGAAGAGGGCAGCGGGAGAGCTGCCGGAGCGCTGCGAGTGCAGGAAATCACTTGCGGTATGCTCCGATCGCATCTTCCTGCACTAAGTCGGGCCTTATCCAATCAGGAGCTGTGTGTCAAAGCAGCTCCTGATTGAATAAGGCCTGATTTAGTGCAAGAAAAGGCAGTCGGAGCATACTGCGAGTGATTTCCTGCACTTGCGGCGCTCCAGCTGCTCTCTCCTGCCTCTCCTGCTGCCCTCTCCTTGTCGGTGGTTCGTGGTCGGAAAATACCGCGAAAGACCGGGACCGCGAAATGCTGACTGCGAACAACCGGGGGAACACTATACATTTCACATTAACAATGAAGAAAGAGATACATCTGTCTATCCACTCTACTCATTTACTCAACTGTACACTGCAAAGGAATACCATTCCAGCTACCAGTTAGAGAATGACACGGTGACGGTTTACCCGCGGCCACCGCATTTAAGCCGCGGGTCACCGCCGAAAACGGGGAAGAAAACTAGCAGTCGCTGCGGTGACGGGGACAAGGCCATTCACCGACCGCGGAAACGGTGAACAGGTTTGTCCCCGCGGGCCAATGTACCCCCTTCTAGGAACCGCTATTTACCGCCCGACGCCCGATTCACCCCCCCAGCAGGACCGCTCGCACCCCCACCCCGAACGACCGCTCGCACGCGCTCCCACCCGCACCCGCGATCGGAGCAAGAGGGAGCCCAAGCCCTCTTGCCCGGCCGACTCCCCGACGTCCGATACATCCCCCCCCCCCGGCAGGACCACTCGCACCCCCACCCCGAAGGACCGCCGACTTCCCGACAATATCGGGCCAGAAGGGAGCCCAAACCCTCCTGGCCACGGCGACCCCCTAACCCCACCCCGCACTACATTACGGGCAGGAGGGATCCCAGGCCCTCCTGCCCTCGACGCAAACCCCCCTTCCCCCCCAACGACCGCCCCCCCCAAGAACCTCAGACCGCCCCCCCCAGCCGACCCGCGACCCCCCTGGCGACCCCCACGACCCCCCCACCCCCCTCCCCGTACCTTTGGTAGTTGGCCGGACAGACGGGAGCCAAACCCGCCTGTCCGGCAGGCAGCCAACGAAGGAATGAGGCCGGATTGGCCCATCCATCCTAAAGCTCCGCCTACTGGTGGGGCCTAAGGCGCGTGGGCCAATCAGAATAGGCCCTGGAGCCTTAGGTCCCACCTGGGGGCGCGGCCTGAGGCACATGGGCCCAACCCGACCATGTGCCTCAGGCCGCGCCCCCAGGTGGGACCTAAGGCTCCAGGGCCTATTCTGATTGGCCCACGCGCCTTAGGCCCCACCAGTACGCGGAGCTTTAGGATGGATGGGCCAATCCGGCCTCATTCCTTCGTTGGCTGCCTGCCGGACAGGCGGTTTTGGCTCCCGTCTGTCCGGCCAACTACCAAAGGTACGGGGAAGGGGGGTGGGGGGGTCGTGGGGGTCGCCAGGGGGGTCGCGGGTCGGCTGGGGGGGGCGGTCGTTGGGGGGAGGGGGGTTTGCGTCGAGGGCAGGAGGGCTGCAGTGCAAACATAAGCCTTTCATTAAGACAATCCTGGTTCGCTTTTCCAAGTTAAAACAATTAGAAAAATATTTCTGGAGTGCTGTAATAAATTAAAATTAATAGTGCTCAGAACCCCCAAGGTAACTTCAGGCATCATTTTGAAGCTGGGGGGGGCGGTCGTTGGGGGGAGGGGGGTTTGCGTCGAGGGCAGGAGGGCTGCAGTGCAAACATAAGCCTTTCATTAAGACAATCCTGGTTCGCTTTTCCAAGTTAAAACAATTAGAAAAATATTTCTGGAGTGCTGTAATAAATTAAAATTAATAGTGCTCAGAACCCCCAAGGTAACTTCAGGCATCATTTTGAAGCTGGGGGGGGGGCGGTCGTTGGGGGGAGGGGGGTTTGCGTCGAGGGCAGGAGGGCCTGGGATCCCTCCTGCCCGTAATGTAGTGCGGGGTGGGGTTAGGGGGTCGCCGTGGCCAGGAGGATTTGGGCTCCCTCCTGGCCCGATATTGTTGGGGAGTCGGCGGTCCTTCGGGGGGAGGGATGTATCGGACGTCGGGGGGGGGGGGGCATCCGGCTTTCAGGATGGGGACAGACCTTCAAGGGGGGACAGTGCAGGGAAGTCAGGGAATTTATATTAATTAATTTTTTCTCTGCGTGTTTTGTTTTTGTATAGTTATTAACTAATATTTAACTAAGTTTTAAAGTTTTAAAGAATGTTTCCTTTATACGTAAATAAAGAAAAGTGAATGGGATTGCAGTGGCGGTGACGGGGCGGTGAATGGGGTGGCAGTGGCGGTGACGGGGCGGTGAAGAGGATGGTGAGACGGGGACGGGGCGGTGACGGGGATGGTGAGACGGGGACGGGGCGGTGACGGGGATGGTGAGACGGGGATGGGGCGGTGACGGGGACCAATTTTTTCACCGTGTCATTCTCTACTACCAGTCACAGAATGAGACTTCTTGGCCTATACTGCATCATCTTGCTTAGTTTCTTCCTATGCCTCATTCCTCTCACCTCTAAACACAGAACTGCAATAATCTAAATAAGCAGCAATACTAAAGTGGTCACTGCCCAGAATTTTGCACCTCTGATCCCCCGCTTAGCCTGCCAGCCAGAGAGAGACAAACCTGGCTATGTGAGCACTTAATTCTACTAGGATTTCTTGTTATAAGCAAAATTAGAGTCTGGAAAAGTATAACTTTACTGAAGATATCCACAAGGATAAAAGTTCCAAATCTTCAATATCACAGTTTATCAATAAAAGAACATGAATTCAGGAAAGAATTTGACTGGAGTACCTGCATTAGGAGTCAAGAAATCTCATCATGCTGCTCTTGTCGTATAACCATGGTATCAATTGGAACAGTAAACAAGTCACTTAAAAGCGCATCTCACATTGAATAGTCAAAGAGTAATACTCCATATGAAACATAACCATATCAAGACTATCATGTTCTGATATTGAAGATCTGGCACTTTTATCCTTGTGTATATCTTCAAGAAAAGATACACTTATTTTCTTTTTGGGGCTCTATTTTTGCTTAGTCCAACTTTTGGGGGGGCCTTTTTGGCTTTTGTGAGGTTCTTTGTTCTTGGTTGCTTTCAGGACTTCTTGTTATTATAGAATGTGTAGTTACCAGATTAGACCCAACAGCTAGTCAATTCTACCATCGCCTAATGGTTAGGGCAGTGGCCTAAAGACTAGAGAATGACATGGGAACAAATTTTTCCCCATTCCTGTAACCACACAAGCCTCGGACACTTATGATTTTAAAGTGTTTGAGGCTTGTGCAGATGAGGACAGAGCTTGCAGGAATGGGGTAAGGACAGGAAAATAACTTGCTGGGTTGGTAAAATGAGCTCCTATGGGGACAGGGAAAAATTTGTCCCTATGTCATTTTCTACTAAGGATCAAGTTTATTAAAAAGTTTCAAGTTTATTAAAAAAAAAAAAAAAATTTAACTGCTTAATCAGGTTTCTAAGCGGTGTACAATATAAAATTTGCATAAAAACAGATTAAAAATCAGGGAAACTAGACAAAACCAAAGTGGCTTAGTAAAACACATAATAAGACATATGGACTTACTTCAAACAATAGGAAAGAAAGGGAAGAACTACAATCATGAAAGAAAAAGCAAAACAAAAAAGAAAAAACAATAGGTTAGGGCACAGGTGTCGAAGTCGGTCCTCGAGGGCCGCAATCCAGTCGGGTTTTCAGAATTTCCCCAATGAATATGCATTGAAAGCAGTGCATGCACATAGATCTCATGCATATTCATTGGGGAAATCTTGAAAACCCGACTGGATTGCGGCCCTCGAGGATCGACTTTGACACCCCTGGGTTAGGGTATCAGGGAAGCTAGGGTTCAAATGCTACTGCTGCTCCTTACGATACATCCCTCCATTGTCTACTCCTGGTGGAATTCTGTGCAAAAAAAAAATTCAAAATTCTGCAGGTTTATTTGTCAAAATTTAAACAATATTTTTTTGTGTCCCCTTATCTATCCTGTCCAGCATCTCCCCTCTATTCCCCTATCTCTATCCTGAGATTCATGCCTCTGTTCCTCTCCATTCCTGCGTATCCATCATCCCTTTGCCAGAATTACCCCTGTTGAAATATTGTCCCTGTGTCTAGCATTACCTTCTATGATGCCCCCATCTCAATGCTCTCTCCCCATCAAGCATTTCTTCTCCATGTCTGTCCCTCCCTGTGACCAACATTGCTTCAGTGTCCAAGTCAAGTCCCCATCTAGGATCCTTTCTCTATGTTTCTGTGCCTCTGTGTGTAGGATCTCCCCTGAGCCAGCATCTCTCTCTCCCTTACCCCTGTCCTCCTGAGCCAGCATCTCTCACCCCAACCCACTCCAGCCAGCATTTCTCACTCTCCTTTAGCCAGTACTTCTCACTTTCTCCCCAAACATCTATCTCCTCACTCCCCCCTTGAGCCAGCATCTCTTATTTTCCCCTACCCTGTTCCCCCAAGCCAGTATCTCAGAGTCTGTCTCCCCTAACCCCCATACATTCATGCAATTTTTTAAAATCACTCCCTTCCATCCAGTTTACCCCTACTTCTTTTTCCCTCTCCTCCGCCCCATATCTCAGCATCTGCTCCTACCAAGGCCTGTGGCCTGACTCGTGTCCCTTTCTAAGGCTCCCCCCAGTGTTCCTAAGATGTCATGCCCGCCAGTGGCAAGTCCTATAGGTAGCCTGTGCCAGCTCTGAAGGCTTTCCTCTACCAGATCCCTGCTTGTGAACAAATATGAAGTGACATCAAAGGTGGGAACGCAGTAGAAGGAAGCCTGCAGAACTGGCGTAGATTGCCTAAAGATGTCGCTGGCAGCAATTCCTGAAGAAGAGGGAGAGAGGGAATGCTACTGGCTGTCAGTGCAAAGACCCAAAATCAAAATTGTGCGGACAAAACAGGTGATTCTGCATGCCTGAAAAATTCTGTGCAAATTCTGCATTGGACAGTTGTGCAGAATTCCACTAAAGTAGTCGTCTCAGGCTCAAAATTAGATTGTAAGCCCAAAATATGCTGTACCTGAATGCTAATCTCATTTTTATTTACTTCTGAAAAATGCATGAGTTAATCCAAAATCATTTCCCATCCCAAACTCAGCCATGTAGTGACTTCCAACTTTTTATATTACTGCTTTGTCATTCATTCTGGTAGCATCAGAACATTGCAAAATCTGTCTAGTATGGCATCACAAATATGTATCGTATCAGTCTTGCTACCTCTGCAAACTTTTCCCAACAATTTACTTCTCCTGCCATTTTCTTAGCCTTTTACTACTACGTAATTAAAACCTTATACAGTGTTCTACCCAGAAATTTTTTCTAGCCGGGTGGCATGAAAAAGTAGCCGGGTGGGGTGGGGCGAGACAGGGAAATTTGGTGGTGGGGAAAATTAAGGGCTCCTTTTACTAAGCTGCAATAGCGTTTTTAGCGCGTGCAGAATTGCCACGCTACACGGCTAGAACCGTCTAGCATGTGCGGCAATTCTACGCGAGCTAAGCGCGCGGTAAAACCGCTATCGCAGCTTAGTAAAAGGAGCCCTAAATGTGTACTAATTGTATTAGTTAATTATTATTAGTTATTTTCCAATGCTCAATATGACTGCCTTTCTTAAGGTTTGACACTTGTTCCATAATATATATATTAAATTTAAGAAGTATCCAATTCTAGAATAATTAGATATTTGCCCTCTTTCAACTGGTATAGAGCAGAGTCTCAAACTTTTTTAACTCCGGCACACTAAACGGAGCAAATGTTTTTTGTGGCACACTAAATGCAGCAAATGTTTTTTCATGGCTGGAAAAAATTTCTGGGGAGAACACTGATGCCCTAATTTTCAAGGTCCAATCACATCAAAGAATGATGCTTATCTGGGCAGTTGTATAATAAAAAGAATGGATAAGATAATATGAGAAGTGAAATTGTCATGAATCAGAGGGATACATACCCTGTAGGTCCTAAAAGCAGGCTTGTGGATTAGATATAAACTATGAAGGCAGTGGCATAACTAGCATATGTGACACCCGAGGCCCATCATTTTATGACACCCCCCCATCTGTATGAAAAACATGATTTTTAGTAACAATCCACACATCACACAAGAGTGTGCCTAGGAAAAGGCAGCATCTTACATATTGCAGTGAGCAGTACATCAATACACCCATTGTAAAACTAAATAAGCCAGACTAGTACATATCAATCCTACACAGTCAATCCTAACTGAAAACCATGTCTTTCGAACACACCTTCGCCTAGTATGAAATATGTAATCACAAACTAACCCCTCTCCCTTTTACAAAACTGTAATGTGGTTTTAGCTATGGTGGTAACAGTTCAGACTCTCATAGAATTCTGAGCAATTACCACCATGGCCAGTGCTAAAAAAAACGCTTTTACAGTTTTGTAAAAGGGGGGATAAAATAGAAAAACGTAGACAAAGGTTAAATTGAACTATCAAGAAGCTGGACTCTGTATACAATGCAACACCACAGAAACAGCGATGCAACTCCCCTAAAGCAAAAAAAATAAATAAATATAATTTTTTTCTACATTGTCTTCTCTGGTTTCTGCTTTCCTCATAGTCTTGACACTCTCTTCCTTTCATCCACTGTCTACCCTTTCTCTGCCCCTTCTATATGGCATCTTCTCTCCTTGTATTCCCCTTCCATCTCTCCCTACACCCCTATTATTCTGGCATCCATCTTCTTCCCTTCCCTCCTTCAATGGTCTGGCATCTCTCTCCTCTTCTTCCCTTCCCTCTCCCACACCCCCATAGTCTGGCATTTCACTCTCTCCTCTCCTTCCCCCCACTTCCATCAGCATCTGCCCCCTTTCTTTCCCTCCAACCCAATTCCATCCAGTATCCTTCCCCCTTATGTCTCTCTCTCCTTTCCCTGCATACCAAATCCATCAGCATCTGCCCCCTTTCTCTCCCTCCACCACCCTTCCTTACCACCCTGACCTCCTTTTTCTCCCTCCACCACCCTACTATACTCCTCTCTCCCTCCAAACCAGAAGGTCCCATGATGACTGCTTCTGTTGCCTCTGCCTCTGGAAGATGTAAGTGACGTTGGAGGGGGGGGGTGGGCTGGCAGACACAGGGAATTACAGCAAGGTTCCGCAATTCCGGAGGCAGAGGCGGCAAATGCAGTCATCGTGGGACCTTCCTGCACTTCAGTGCGGCTGGTAACTCTGCTTCAGAATAAGTACGGCAGCCGTGCTGAGGTGCATGTGCCATTTAGAGCAGCTTGGAAGGTTCTGGATCCAGCCGGCTGTGTACCCCCCTAGGGCTGGCACCCGGGGCGGTCTGCCACTGTATGAGGGGACAAAAAATAATAGAAAGAATGGATAACTTGACCAATTTAGACATGTCATACAATTATAACCACAAAAATATGTCATAAAATATAATTCTAAACTCAAAAGACTCCAGACGAAAAGCATACTATAAAAAGGAAACCAGAAAAGACCAATCCCATAGTACTAAGATCCAAATGCTAAAATCGGACATGTCCATTACGAAGAGACGTGTGAATCACCGCTAATTATAACGAGTGAGTCTTTAAAATATGAGACGGTAACGGATAGCCAGACCTGGTGAACGGAAGTGACAAATACTGGAGCCAAAACCAGAGCACCGTGATGAAACTTGAATATGGATACCTTGCATTTCTTGGCGTTGAAGCCCAGCTGTCAGGTAGATGACCAACGTTCCAACAAAATCAGGTCCTGCGTCATACTATCGTGTAAATCAGAGCCGCTCACTATGTTAAATAGTTTGGCGTCATCGGTGAATAGTATTATTTTATCTTGAAGCCCCTGAGTCAAGTCCCCTATGAATAAGTTGAAAAGGAGCGGTATTCCACTTGACACTTCTGACGTTTTAGAGAGGGTACCTTTAACCACCACCCTCTGAAGTCTACCATTGGCTATTTTTTGGGCTTGCGAGCTACTTTTAAAATGACCAAGTCAAAATGATCTACTAACAATAAAATTTTTTTTAAAAAAACCACAAAGCACACTGTACGCAGAGAAAATGTTAATAATCATTCCTATTCCGGGGTTTTCTCAAAGAGGTCAAAGCAGATGACTCTATGCACTGTCACCTCACTAACAACCATACAAAAATAGACAAATATACCCCCTCCCTTTTTACTAAACCACGATAGCAGTTTGCTGCACTGAATGCCCAGCACTGCTCTTGACGCTCATAGGCTCCCTGCGCTAAAAAACGCTATTGCGGTTTAGTAAAAGGGGACCATAGTGTAAAATATAGACAGCAGATATAAATTCAGACACATTTTGATCAGTAAATTTAAAATAAACTCATTTTTCCTACCTTATTGTCTGGTGATTTCATGAGTCTCTGGTTGCACTTTCTTCTTCTGACTGTGCATCCAATCTTTCTTCCCTTCTTTCAGCCTGTATGCTTCCTCTCCTCCTGACCTCATTCCCCTCCCCCCAACTTTTTCTTCCTCTCTTCCTGCCCTTTCTTTCTTTCTCTCTTCATGCCCCCTTTCTTTTTTTCTGTTTCTCTTCCAGCCCTCTTACTTTTTTTCTCCTTGCCCTCCCCCAAGCCACTGCCATCGGGGAACAGGCCCCAAAGCCGCTGGCCGCCACCCCCACCAACCTCTCCCTACTTCGGGCCGACCAGCATTCCTCTCCCCGATGTCAATTCTGCCGTCGGAGAAGAAGGCTGATCGGTCCAAGATCACAATCGATTGGGGGAAATGCTGCCGGGTCCTGCCTTCGCGGAAACTGAAAGTAGGCAGGACCCGGCAGCAAGAAGAGCAAATGGAAAACTTCTCTGACCTGTCTCCCGCCTTAGCCCGTAGCGAATTTATGCTTCGGGGATCTAACATGTGCGTGCCGGCTTCACTTCTCTTCCCTACCCCCCCCGGACATAACTTCCGGTTTCGGAGGGAAGAGAAGGGAAGCCGGCACACACACGTTAAAGCCCCGGAGCATAAGTTCGCTACGGGCTAAGGTGAAATCTTCAAGCCGGCTTTTTTTTTATGTTGAGCAGCAGCGGAGGCAGCAGAATTTAGCTGGGCGGTCATCTAAATTACCCGGGCGGACCGCCCAGCTGAAAGGCCCCAAGGAGAACACTGCTTATAATCTTTTTTTCTTGATCGTATACTTTTCTCTATGCCCTTCTGACTCTTAAAGAAAAACCCCTAAACTATTACCCAGTGAGCTATTTTCTCACCAGTTATCTAAAAGCTGCAATGGTCCTCTAATCTAGTTTGAAAAACACAAAACAGGCATTATATGCAGAATTACCCCCTATACTGATCTTAACCCTCCCCCCTCTTTTGGAATCATTTAGTCTAGCTCTTGCTCTATGGTATTCCATGCCTCTATTGTGAGAAGTGAATGTGTGAACTGAGGACCAGGTGGGAGCTTTACAGATTTCCCCTATGGGAATAGATCTGAGGAAAGCTACAGAAGCTGCCATAGCTCTAATTTTGTGGGCTTTGACATGACTCTCCAGTGCCAGTCCAGTCTCAGCATAAAAGAATGAGATACAGGCAGCCAGCCAATTGGAAATTGTTCTCTTGGAAATAGGATGCCCCAATTTGATTGGATCAAATGAGATGAACAGTTGGGGAGAAGTACGATGAGGCTTTGTCCAGTCGATGTAATAAGCCAAAGCATGTTTACAGTCGAGAGTGTCCAAAGCGGTTTCTCCTGCATGAGAATGAGGCTTAGGAAAAAATACTGGCAGAACAATTGACTGATTGAGATGAAATTCAGTGACAACTTTTGGAAGAAACTTTGGATGTGTGCGCAAAACCACTTTGTCATGATGAAAAACCGTGAAGGGTGGATCTTCCTGACAGAGGTGAGAGCAATAAGGAAGACAACTTTCCATGTAAGAAACTTGAGATGAGCTGTGGCCATTGGTTCAAAGAGTGGCTTCATCAAACTGGAAAGAACCACATTAAAGTCCCAGACAGGTGGAGGTTTGAGAGGTGGTTTAACATTGAAAAATCCTTTCATGAATCTGGATACCAAAGGATGAGCAGGAAGAGGTTTTCCCTCGACTGGCATGTGAAAAGCGGTAATAGCACTGAGATGGACTCTGATAGATGTAGACTTGAGACCAGAGTCAGATAGGTGAAGTAGATAATCCAACACCAATTCCACTGCCAAGGAAGTTGGATCGTGATGATGAAGAATACACCAGGAAGAAAACCTAGTCCACTTTTGTTGATAACATTGCTGAGTGGCTGGTTTCCTGGAGGCGTCAATAATATGTTGAACAGGCTGAGAGAGATTTAATTCAGAATAATTCAGCCTGAGAGAAACCAAGCTGTCAGATGTAATGATTGCAGGTTGGGATGTAGAAGTGATTCCTGTCACTGAGTAAGCAGAGTAGGAAAAACTGGAAGAGGAATTGGTTCTCTGGAGCTAAGCTGTAGTAGAAGGGAGAACCAATGCTGCCTGGGCCACCTTGGAGCAATGAGGATCATGGTGGCTGCCTCTCGTTTAAGTTTGAACAGAGTCCTCAACATGAGAGGAATTGGAGGGAATGCATATAGAAACAGGCCCGTCCAATTCAGGAGAAAGGCATCAGCTTCCAGATGTAGAGGAGAGTAAAGTCTGGAGCAAAACTGGGGCAACTAGTGATTGTGAGGAGCCGCAAATAAGTCTACTTGTGGAGTTCCCCATTGAGCAAAGATGGACTGGAGAGTTACAGAGTTGAGAGTCCATTTGTGAGGCTGAAGAATTCTGCTGAGGTTATCTGCTAGGGAATTCTTCTCCCCTTGAATGTAGACAGTCTTTAGGAAAAGGTTGCGAGCTGTCACCCAAGTCCAGATTTTCTGGACACAACAGAAGAGAGCCCGTGCCTCCTTGCTTGTTTATGTAGTACATTGCTACTTGATTGTCTGTGCAAAGAAGGAGGACTTGGGGGTAGAGAAGATGATGGAAGGCCTTGAGGGCATAAAATATTGCTCTGAGCTCCAGGAAACTGATGTGAAATTTCCACTCCTTGGCGGTCCAAAGACCTTGAGTCTGGAGATCGTCCAAATGTGCCCCCCAAGCATAAGGGGATGCATCTGCCATGATGACCTTGTGATGAGGGGGTAAATGAAAAAGGAGACCTCTGGATAGATTGGAGGTCATCTACCATTGAAGCGACTGCAGAAGAGATGATGTTACAGATATATGCTGTGAAAGACAATCCGTCGCTTGACACCACTGAGATGCAAGGGTCCACTGAGGGGTACGAAGATGTAGTCGTGCCAGTGGAGTCACATGCACAGTGGAAGCCATGTGGCCTAGAAGAACCATTATGTGCCTGGAAGAGATGGAATGAAGAGGAAGCTTATGCTGACAAAGGCGGATGAGAGCCTGAAGGCAATCTTGAGGAACAAACGCCCTCATGAGAGTGGTATCTAGGATAGCTCCAATGAATTGAAGATGTTGAGTCGGAATGAGATGTGATTTGGGAACATTGACTTTGAATCCCAACATCTGAAGAAAAGAGATGGTCTGAGAAGTTGCTTGAACCACTTCATGAGAGAATACAGCCTTGATCAACCAGTCACCAGGTAAGGAAAGACTTGGATGCCATGTGATCTGAGAGATGTGCCACTAAAATCAGGTACTTCGTGATGACTCTGGGAGAAGATGCCAGGCTTCTCAGCTCCACGAAAAACTTAGAACTGAGGAGATGCTGAGGAGACGGGTGCCCTACGTCGGGCGGGAAGGCATTCGCGCATGCACGGTGCAGCAGTCGCGAACTTTCTAAAAGTTCTTCAAGCAAGTCTGCTTGTGAAGCTGTCCGCATCGGAGCTCCGTAGTTGACGTCACCCATTTGCCTGGAATGGGCACACCGCCTAGGGCGAAAATTGGATGACCAACAATGGCCCCATGTGGTTATTGCCAAAGTTCATAACTATGCTTGCAAGGCGGCCCTTATGCACTGCTACCAGCAACATCGGGATGATTTGTTGTATGATGTTCATCGAATCTGCCAGTTTCAGGAAAAGCTCATCCGGTTCTGAGAGAACTGTGTTTTCTATCATCTCTCCTAACTGCTGCTCTTCCTGGGGATTCTATCAGCTGGTTCAACACAGCAGCATAAAGGGGCCACTCTAAGGCTGTCCACTGGTGCCAAGTCACTTGAGAGAAAGCACATCAGGATCTGAGTGAACAGTGTTTTCTTTCATCTCTCCCAACTGCTGCTCTTCCTGGGGATTCTATCAGCTGGTTCAACACAGCTTTCCCTGTCAGGCTCTTGTCCAGCAGCAGAAGGGGGAAGCCATCAGCACAATGCAGCACGGCCCCGATGTCACCAGCAGTGGATTAATGCCGGCGTGGGAGAATCTCCTGTGGCCTGCCTTCTCTCCCCCTCTCCTCGGCAGATTTGCACTCCTGCAGCTGCATTGTTGGACACATCAAAGGGAAACTGGACTTCACTTCAGGGGTCTGCTGTCGGCGGCGCCTAGCCTTGCCTCTCCGGTGACTGGTGTCATGGTGGTCTTCATTGGCGTGGTTCCTGGGTCTGCTTCTTTGATGGCGGGCCGGTTGACTTGGTTCTGCAGACTGAACTTACTTTCAAGCCGCCTCAGAGACTTTTCTAGCTCTTAAAGTTGTTTTATTTTATCTTTAATTTTTTTTTTTTAATATTCTGGATTTTCAGAAGGCGTTTGACAAGGTTCCACATGAATGAGTACTTCGAAAAATTGAAAGCTATGGAATCGAGGGTGAAATATGTGGATTAAAAACTGACTGGAGCATAGGAAACAGAGAGTGGGGGTAAATGGACAATACTTGGACTGGAAGAGTGTCACCAGTGAGGTGCCACAGGACTCGGTGCTTAGACCCGTGCTCTTCAACATCTTTTTAAATGATCTGGACATTGGTACGACGAGTGAGATTATTAAATTTGAGGACAATATTCAGAGTAGTGAAGACACAGGGGGATTGCGAAGATCTGCAACGCGACATAATCAAGCTTGAGAAATGGGCATTGACATGGCAAATGAGGTTCAACGTGGATAAGTGTAAAGTGATGTGTCGGTAACAAAAATCTCATGCATTAATACAGGATATCCGGGGCGGTAATTGGAAAGACCTCCCAGGAAAGAGACTTGGGAGTTCTGATCAACAAGTCGATGAAGCTGTCCGTGCAACGTGCAGCGGCAGCGAAAAGGGTGAACAGAATGCTAGGAATGATTAAGAAGGGGATCACGAACAGATCGGAGAAGGTTATCATGCCGCTATACCAGGCCATGGTGCGCCCTTACCTGTAGTACTGCGTCCAGCACTTGTCACCATACATGAAGAAGGACACAGCACTACTCAAAAGGGTCCAGAGATTAGTGACTAAGAAGATTAAGGGGCTGGAGGAGAGATTAGAGAAACTGGGCCTCTTCTCCCTTAAGCAGAGGAAACTGAGAGGGGACATGATCGAAACATTCAAAATACTGAAGGGAATAGACTTAGCAGATAAAGACAGATTGTTCACCCTCTCCAAGGTAAGGAGAATGAGAGGGTACTCTCTAAAGTTGAAAGGGGATAGATTCCGTACAAACGTAAGGAAGTTCTTCTTCACCCAGAGAGTGGTAGAAAACTGGAACGCTCTTCCAGAGTCTGTTATAAAGGAAAACACCCTCCAGGAATTCAAGACAAAGTTGGACAAGTTCCTGCTAAACTGGAATGTACGCGGGTGAGGTGGGACTCATTAGAGCACTGGTCTTTGACCTGGGGGGTGCCACGTGAGCGGACTTCTGGGCACGATGGACCACTGGTCTGACCCAGCAGTGGCAATTCTTATGTTCTTAAGTTCATAGCTCTAATTTTGTGGGCTGTGACACGACTCTCCAGTGCCAGTCCAGTCTCAGCATAAGAGAATGAGATACAGGCCGCCATCCAGTTGGAAATCGTTCTTTTAGAAACAGGATGGCCCAACTTGATAGGATCAAATGAGATGAAGAGTTGGGGAGAAATATGATGAGGCTTTGTCCTGTTGATGTTATAGGCCAAAACATGCTTACAGTCCAGAGTGTGCAAAGTGGTTTCTCCAGCGTGAGAATGAGGCTTAGGAAAAAACACTGCAGAAGATTGTCCTTATGTGCCCCCCAAGATAAGGGGATGCATCCGCCGTGATGACCTTATGATGAGGGGGTAATTGAAAAAGGAGACCTCTGCATAGATTGGAGGAGGTCATCCATCATTGAAGCGACTGCAGAAGAGATGATGTTACAGATATATGCTGTGAGAGACGATCTGTCACTTGAGACCACCGAGATGTAAGGGTCCACCAAGGAACGCAAAGGAGTAGTCGTGCCAGTGGTATCACATGAACAGTGGAAGCCATGTGGCCCAGAAGAACCATCATGTCTTGCAGTGATGGAATGAAGAGGAAGCAGTTGCTGACAAAGGCGGATGAGAGCCTGAAGGAGATCTGGAGGGAGAAACGCTCTCATTAGAGTGGTGTCTAGAATAGCTCCAATGAACTGAAGACGTTGAGTCGGAATGAGGTGTGATTTGGTGAAGTTCACTTTGAATCCTTGAACTTGAAAAAAGAAATGGTCTGAGATGTTATTCAAACCACTTCCTGCCTTGATCAACCAGTTGTCTAGGTAGGGAAAGACTTGAAGGCTGTGCAATCAGGCATTTCGTGAAGACTCTGGGAGAAGACGCCAGACCGAAGGGTAGGACCATGTTCTGGTAGTGACGTTGATTTATCTGAAAACAGAGATATTTCCTGGAAGCTGGATAGATTGGAATATGTGTGTAGGCTTCCTTGAGATCCAGAGAGCATAGCCAGTCATTCTAATTGAGAAGAGGATAAAGCAGGGTGAGGGAGAACATGCGGAAATTCTCCTTGACTAGAAATTTGTTGAGAGCTCTGAGATCCAGAATGGGTCGCAGTCCTTCCATCTTCTTGGGAACTAACGGTAGTAACAGGAGTAGAATCCCTGATTCTGCTGAGAGAGAGGAACTTCCTAGATGGCATTCAGCAGGAGAATGGATTGAACTTCCTGGAGAAGAAGAGAGGACTGTGCAGGGTCCAAAGAAGACTCTCTTGGAGGATGGTCTGGAGGCAGGGTGTGAAAATGGAGAATGTAACCCTGACGAATGATGGTGAGGACCCAGAGGTCTGATGTTATGAGCTCCCAGCGAGCAATGAAAAACTGGAGACGGCCTCCGATGGGCTGAGGTAAGGTCTGTAAGATGCTGATGGTGGCTATGCTTTGAAGAAACACGTTAAAAAGGCTGTGTAGGTTTTTGGGGAGCAGCCTGTGGTTTCTGTTGATGAGGTTGCTGTTTTTGCCTTCTAGGTTGAGACTGAGCAGGAGCTGCAGGCTTGGCAGCAAACCGTCGCTGGTAAGAAGCCGGTCTGAAAGGATGAGAATGTGGAGGCTTCTTCTTAGTCTTGACCAGAGTATCCCATCTGGTCTCATGAGCTGACAACTTCTGTGTAGCCGTGTCCATGGAGGGACCAAAAATCTCATCTCCAAGACACGGACAATTTGCAAGCCTATCCTTATGGTTGACATCAAGTTCAGACAAACGAAGCCAGGCCAATTACAAAGACTAGGAAATACTCAAAGTTACAGGGAAATACTTTTTAAAACAAATAAGAGGAAATATTTTTTCACTCAGAATAATTAAGCTCTGGAACACGTTGCCACTGGTTGTTGTAAGAGCAGTTTACAGGTGGTTTTAAGAAAGGTTTGGACAATTTTCTGGAGGAAAAGTCCAAAGTCTGTTATTGAGACAGACATGGGAAAAGCCACTGCTTGCCCTGGATCAATAGCATGGACTGTTGCTGCTAATTGGGTTTTGGTTAGGTGCTAGTGATCTGGATTGGCCATCGTGAAGTATGGATGTTGCTACTTTTGGGGGTTTTGCAAGGTACTAGCGACCTAGATTGGCCACTGTGAGGACAGGCTACTGGGCCAGATGAACCATTGCTCTGACCCAGTAAGACTATTCTTATGTTCCTAGAAACATTATCTCTTGGTAAACCTTAACCAAGGACCTAGAAATATTATGGCATATAAAGACCAAGTGTCTACCCACTATCTCCTCCTCTCCCTAAGAGATCTCATGTGTCTGTCCCATGCTTCCTTGAATTCAGACACAGTGTCTTCACCATTTCTATCAGGAGACTATTCTATGCCATCTACCACCCTTTTTGTAAAAAGGTATAACTCATATCCTTAGATTACTTCTGAGCCTAACTCTTAACTTCATCTTATACCCTCTCATCTCGGAGCTTTCTTTCAAATGAGAGAGACTCACCTCATGCGCATTTATAACATGGACATATTTAAACATCTCTATTGTATCTTCCCTCTCCTGTCTTTTCTGCAAAGTATACATATTGAGATCTTTAAGTCTGTCCCCATATGCCTGTGGGCAAGTGAAAAGGGCAGCCTGGGGAATGGGGCTGTTGGCATCTTCTAATTTAGAATTGTGCAGGAGAGAATTTAACCCACTAATTTTGAATATCATTGACAGATTGCTAAGATCTAGGATGTTTTTCAGATGAAAATCTAATCAATTACTGTTAGCCAAATCTATCTTAATTTAGGAGGCCACAATTTGCCTATGAGGGATGCGGAAAAGTTCTCAGCCCAACCAAGAAGGGAATAACGAGGAGCCATGAAACTTACAACTTATTCCACATATTCACCCCTAAGTTCAACGCATTTGGCACATCGTGTCTGAAGATTCTGTAACCCTTCCACAAAATACTCTGATCTTTGGTCACCGAAATTCTGCTCCCCTGCTGCAATCATCTCTGAATCACTCAAAAACTTTTGCCCATTTAAACTCTTTTTAAGGTTTGGAAGCAGAAAATAGTCAGATAGAGCAAGATCTGATGAATAGGGTGGATGGAATATGCAGTGAAGTCCCAACTGCATCAAAATATCCATAGTTTTCCAGCCTTATGTGCTAGTGCATTGTCTTGCAAAAACTCCTTTCTGTAGCTTCCCTCTCCTTTTTTTTCTTTCAATGCTTCCTTTAAATCAGCACAGCAAGTTACAGTAGTATTCTGCATGTGACCCAGGAGTACCATCATGTGTTTCGCTGATATAGAGGAGCGGGAAGACACTGTATGACAGAGTTGAAGGAGGACTTCCAGACGTTGTTGCGGAAAGAATGCTCTGAGTTGGATAGTATCCAGAACAGCTCTGATGAATTGTAGATTCCGAGAGTGTTGAAGTCGGGATTTGGGAAAGTTGATTTTGATTCCCAAACTCTGTAGGAACTACATAGTCTGTTGAGTCGCTACAATAACCCCCTGAGATGTTGAATCTTTGATGAGCCAGCCGTCCAGGTAGGGAAATACCTGAACACCATGGTTTCTGAGAGCTGCGGCTACTACTACCAGGCACTTGGTGAACACTCTGGGAGATGAAGCCAGGCCAAAGGGCAGCACTCTGTATTAATAATGCAGATTCCCCACCCGAAATCTGAGATATGGGCGGGAGGCCGGATGAATGGGAATATGAGTATAAGTCTCTTTGAGATCCAGAGAGCATAACCAGTCGTTCTGATCTCGGAGGATCTTTGACTAAAAATTTGTTGAGAGCCCTGAGATCCAGAATGGGCCGCAGATCGCCCGTCTTCTTCGGAACAAGGAAGTAATGGGAGTAAAAACCCCTGTTCTATTGTTCCAAAGTAACTGGTTCGATGGCATGGAGATGAAGCAGAGCTTGAGCTTCCTGAACAAGAAGGGCGGTCTGGGATGGACTGGAAGGATACTCTCTTGGAGGAAGCTCTGGTGGAACCTGAGTGAAATGAAGAGAGTATCCTTCCCTGATGATTGACAGCACCCAGAGGTCGGATGTAATTGTGTCCCATTTGTGATAAAAATGATGGAGACGACCTACAATAGGAGGAAGATAGTTCAGAGACAGAACGGTGGAGGTTATGCTCTGTTTTAAACAGTCAAAAAGGTTGCGTAGCCTTAGGTGCAGCACAAGGTTGAGATTTCTGTTGCTTCCGATTCTACTGTTTCTTGGGAGGAGGGCGAGTATAAGAAGCCGCTCTCGGAGCAAAACGCCTCTGGTAAATAGGAGGAGAGTATGCAGGCTTGGCAGGAGCTGGCTTTGGTTTAGGTCTGACAATAGAAGCAAAGAATTTTACATGCTCGGATAATTTCTTGGTGGCTGCCTCAATAGATTCATCGAAGAGGTCATTGCCTGCACAAGGAATATTAGCCAAGTGATCCTGAAGATTAGGATCCATGTCAATGGTACGAAGCCAGGCAAGGCGGCGCATTGCTACAGAACAAGTAGCCACCCTGGCAGACAACTCAAAGGCATCATAAGAAGACTGAAGTAGATGTAATCTGAGTTGTGATAGAGAAACTATGACTTTTTGAAATTCAAAGTGCTTTTGAGTATCTAAATAACTGAGAAATTTAGGCAAAAGAGCAATGAGGAACTCAAAATAAGTGATAAAATGGAAATTGTAATTAAGGACTTTAGAGGACATCATGGCATTTTGATAGACGCAACGTCCGAATTTGTCCATAGTTTTCCCTTCCCTTCCAGGAGGAACAGTAGCATAAACCTTGGAAGGATAGGACCTTTTCAAGGCTGACTCCACAAGTAGGGATTGGTGAGATAACTGTGAATTCACAAATACTTTGCAATGGAGAGTTTTATATCTGGAGTCTAATTTGCCTGGAACAGCTGGAATTGCATAAGGAGTCTCCAGGCATCTGGTAAAAGTCTGAGATAAAAGCTTGTGAAGAGGAAGCTTACGTGACTCTGCTGGAGGTTGAGGAAGATGCATGACTTCAAGATACTCCTTAGAGTATTTGGAACCAGCATCCAACTGAAGGTCCAAGTCAATAGCTATCTAACGAAGAAAAGAGGAGAAAGATAGCTGATCTGCCAATGCCTTGCCTCGAGAAGGACTCGAGGTTGTTGAGGCAGCCTGGGTCGTAGATGAAGCTTCGGCAGGAAAAAAGGCATCATAAGAATAGGGAGACTTGGACGAAGCAATCGAAACCGCTGAGTCCTCGAGGTGTGGAAGTGGAGACCTCGATCGATGAGTCGATGGTCTAGTAGAACTGGAAGGTGTAGATTGAGGCTTAATTGAAGAAGGACATTCTTTGGAAGAAGAGCTATGCCTGGAAGTATGCCTCGAGGAGTGCCTCGATCGTCGGTGAGAATGGTGCTTGGAAGCAGATCTCGAAGATCAAGGAGACTTCACCCCAGAGATGGAAGCAGTCGATGCCACCAAGGAATTGATAGAGCTGGAAGCTGTGGATCGAAGCTCAAGAGGCTTAATGGAGGAACCTTGATGCACTCCCAAAGATTCTGCTCCTTGTATGGAGTGTGAAGATTCCTGTCGAGGCACTTGCAAAGAATCTGCTCCTTGCTTCACGTGCATAGATGCCAGACCAGACACTCGCAGAGACTCTGCTCCTTGCATAGAGTGTGTAGGCTCAGACTGAGGCATAGGAAGAGGCTCAACCGCACGGGAGTCTGCAGAATGCCCAGGCTGGATTAGAGTAACAAACTTCAGTCCCATATTAGTGAGGAACGGAATGAATTGCTTCTCTAACATGGTCTGGAAAGAAGCCGGAAGGATGGATCCGCGTCTGAAACCAGACCACCTGCTTTGGCTGGAGGTTCCACAGAGGCAGTGGAAATGTGCTTCGACTTGGAAGTCTTAGGTACCTTAAGCTCCACCGCTGGAACTTTCTGCTGAGTCATCTGACCCGAGGATACAGGGGAAGATACAGCAGATGTCGTCGAGGAAAGAGCCACTGCAAACGAAGAAGGTCTGATGAGGCTCAAGGTCGAAACAGTGCAGGCAGGAGGACCTTCAGTCGAAGGTGAGACCGAGGTCAGCTTCGGAGTCGAGGAAGTGGTCGAATCCGTCCCAAAGAGCTTCTCCACTGAAACAGACGACGTTTAAGGGCTCGAGGTTGAAGAATAGCACAGCGCTCGCACGACTTCGGGTGATGGTCTGGCCCAAGGCGCTTGAGGCACCTACTGTGTGGGTCCCTGAGAGAAATTGCATGTGTTGACACTGGCTGCACTTCTTGAAGCCTATTGCTGGCTGGGACATAGGAGGAAAAATAGCCGCCGCAAAGTCGAAGCCCCTGGGCTGTGGCCAAGTGGCCTGCCCCGGCAGCCGAACGGAAGAAAGAAAATTTCTTTTTTTTTTAACTAGAAATAAAAGAAACAGAGCGATTCGTGATGAAAAAAACACAAACCGTGGTGAGAGAAGGCACGAAGTAAGTAAGTTAAATGCAGAGAATCAAAGAGGGACTTCTCGGCTCCGCGGAAAACTGAGAACTGAGGAGATGTGCCCTGTGCTGGGCAGGAAAGCACTCGCGCATGCGTGGTGCGGCTCACTCGAAACTTCTAGTTTCTACAAGCAAGTCTGCTTGCGAGGCTTCCGCATTGGGGCTCCGTCGATGACGTCACCCATATGTGAGAATAGGCTGCCTGCTTGTCCTGGGATAAAAACATGGATTGAGACATGCTAGCAGACGCTAGTGGCCGTGCAGATTTCTTCCAAAATACAGACCAACCTTGTTTGTCTAAGGAGAAACCGCAATATTTTTCCCAAATGTGTTGCAGACTCTCAAAAGATGAGATATCTGCCGGCAGTAGCATTTTGTATAAGTTTGAGGCTGTGTGACCATTGTGCAATAGAATGATGGCTCGAATTGAAATAGAGGAGAAATGGGAGTGGAAAATTTGTAAGATTTTTGTGATGAAAAGTTGCAGTCATTTATAATAATATTTTTTTTTATATCTTTATTCATTTTTAAGCCATACATAAGTGCAACAATTATACAATCACATTACATTATAAAAGCACTTAAAATCAATCAAATCTTAATCTATGACAAATAGATATATCACCCCATACTCATATTCAAAAATTGCACTCAAATTTTTTTTTTTTAAATTAAAAAATATTTCCCCTCCCACCCACCCACCCCTGGCTGTGCATGACCAAAGGGCAAAATCAACAATCACTCTGCAAAATTTTGTCAATGGCTCTCAAATCCTCAGAAACATTTTGTAAAGTCCCTGTTGTACAGCCATAGTACGTTCCATTTTAAAAACGTGACACAGAGACTCCCACCAAAGGTATAACTCAGTCTATCCCAGTTTTTCCAATTCTTTAAAATAAGCTGTATGGCAATCCCTGTCATAATAAAGATAAACTTATTATTGTGAGATGATATTTGGCTTTTAGCTCTCATTATAGTGCCAAATAGCACAGTGTCATATGTTAGTGCCACTGGATTTTCCATTACTTTGTTTACCTGATTCCAAATGGATCTCCAAAATTGAAGTTATCAATGGACAATAAAATAATAAATAATCTAATGTCCCAGGTTCAAGATGACAGTGCCAACACCTATTAGACTTGGAACTATCTAATTTCTGTAACCGAACTGGGGTCTAAACTGCTCTATGTAACAAAAAAAGCCACCAAGTTTCTCTCATAGATGCAGACACCGTATATCTCATCCTCCAAGTCCAGATTCGTGGCCATTGAGATGCAGTAATCTGATGCTTTATCTCAATGCTCCAAATGTCACGAAGGCCAGTTTTTGGTTTCTTATTAAAAAATCCAGATATTAATTTATACCACTGAGCGGCCTGGTGACTCAGGAAATCCGCCTGGAAACACAGAACGGAAAACCATACTGATTTTTAAGATTTTTCCAGTCAGGGAACCCATCCTGAATGGCTTGCTTCAACTGCAATGTCAAATTTTTGTTGCAGTCGTGAAAACTCAAGCAGCTTTCCATCAGATATTACATCATCTCAAGCAGTGTTCTTCAACCACCAGTCTGTGGACCGGTGCCGGTCCACAGAAATTTCCTGCCAGTCCACAGGGCCGGCATGTGCATCAGGCCCACAACAATGTTCTTCAATTGCCAGTCCACAGTGCGTTGATGCGGCATTATCTTTGAGCCGGCTCCCTCCTCCTCACTGACTCAGTTCACAATGTCATGGGCAGCGGCTCCTACGCGCGTCTTGCGCCTGAACCGGAAGCCTTCTCTCTGATGTCACAACGTCAGAGGGAAGGCTTCCAGATAAGATGTGGGACACACAAGGAGCCGCTGCCCGCGGCTTTGTGCACTGCGTCAGTGAGGAAGAGGGAGCCAGCCTGAAGATAACACAGGGGGCAGCATAAAATGGCCAGGCGGGAGTAGGCAAGAAGGTAAGGCATGGAGGTCAGTGCATGGAAGGAGGGAGACAACAAAGGTAGGGGAGAATGATTTTATTTTTGAAATTAGTGATTGAATTATATCAATTTTAAGAATTTACATCTGCTGTCAGTGTGCTTTGTGTAGTTTAATTTTGTGGTTAACCATTATGTGTTGTTAATAAGATTATATTGTGAGTATCTATGAAAAATTAATGGAAAAAATAGTGTTACAATTAGTACTATTATGGGAGTGGGGATTGGGTAGAGATGGGTGGAGGTCTGGCCCACGACTTAGCCCAGTGTTCTTCAACCGCCGGTCTTTGGACCGATTCCGGTCCACAAAATTATTTTATTTCTACCGGTCCATAGGTGTAAAAAGGTTGAAGAACACTGATCTAAAGTAAGCTTGCCCGCCTTCATCCAGTGTTTACAGATGACCTTAAACCCGCCAATCTGAATCTTAGGGTTCAACCAAAGGGACTGAGAAGTGGATTTATGAATTGGAATATCTGATAAATTGGTAATAAATTTTAAAGTCTTCCAAGTGTCCATTAAAATTCTGTTGTCCTTATACAACCTAGGCATCTTAATACTCAAAGCGTGACACAATCTCAATGGAGACAGGAGTTGCCATTCCAACCTTAGCCAGTCTGGAAGATTTTCCATGAGCTCGGGGAGGATCCAATACATTCCCTGACGCATTATATAGGCTTGATGGTACCTATAAAAATTTGGAAAATTTACCCAACCCTCCACAATTGGCTTTTGTACAGATACTAAAGCAATTCTTACTGCTTTCCCCAGCCAAATAAATTTTGTAAGAATACTATTTAATTTTTTGTAGAAGGACCCCTGAAAAAACACTGATAACAAACCCATTTGGTAGCAAACCACAGGCAAAATCATCATCTTAACTGTTTGGACTCTATCCCATCAAGACAAATATAAGGGGTTCCATTGTTCATAAAGCTCCGTGACCTTTAGCAATAAAGATTTTTCATTTACTTTCATTGTTTCTTTCAGCATTTTATAAATCCAAATTCCTAAGTACTTTATACCCTCTTCCTTCCAAAGAAAGGAGAATCAATCAAATAATCCTTTTGGACAATGTAGGTTAAGAGGAAGAACCTCTGATTTACTCCAATTTATCTTATATCCTGAAAATTTCCCAAATTTATAATAATCTTTAACATCAATTGAAAATTTGTCTTTTAAACTGGAAAAAGGAATTAAAGTTTTCTCAGAGGCTAGGACATCTTTAAGTCGAAGAATACCCTTGTCTATCCATTCTTTCCAAAGGAATGGAGTTCTGTTAATAAGTATTTTAGACTAGAGTTGAACCAAAGATAGGCATATGTGGATGTGTGAAAAGGAAAATCAAGCGACTTATCAAATTCATGTAGACATTGATATGTAGAGCGTAAAAGTGGATTTTTAATGAGCGAGGTCGGTGCTGACAAGAGTGAATTTAAGGGGATAGGTTGAGACAGTTTTTCCTCTAGCGAGTACCAAGAGGGGGTGTAGTCAGGGTGGTCAGTAAACCAATGAAGCACTTGCTGAATAATGAAAGCTTTATGATATCTAATAAAGTGAGGAAATAACACCCCTCCTTGTTCTCTTTTCAGTTTTAGCTTTTTCAAAGCCAATCTTGGTTGTTTTTGTTTCCATAGAAAAGCTGTGAGAATACGATCTGTGTTTTTATAGAAGGAGGCATAGAATAGCACAGGGATCATTAATAAAATGTAATTTATTTTTGGCGCAATCATCATTTTTATTGTTTCTAATTGACCCCACCAGGTTAAATTGAGTGGATGCCAAGAGTGGGTTATTATTTTAACTGATAAGAGTAATTTATCAGTATTGATGGCAATTGTATCAGCTAGGGAGTGAGAAAGTTCTATGCCAAGATACTTAAGCTTGTTTGGCACCCATACTAGCCCAAGTGAAGTAACTGATGCAGAATGGACAAGTGAATTTAGAGGTAGGGATTCCGTTTTTTGTTGGTTTATTTTGTACCCAGAAAAAGTAGAGAATTCTTCAATAGTGTTCAAAATCACAAGGACAGACATGACAGGATCTGAAACGTACAAAAGGACGTCATCTGCGTATGCAGACAATTTGATATCCAAAGAGTCTATCGAGAATACCTTAAAATCTGCATTCATTCGTAGTGCAATAAGCAAAGGTTCGAGAGCAAGATTAAATAAGTATTGAGAAAGGGGGCAACCCTGCCGAGTACCTTGTTGCAAATGAAAAGGAGGAGACAAGGAATTGTTCACTACAATTGTTGCAGATGGATTGGTGTAGAGGGTTTATATCATTTTGATGAGACTAACTGGGGCACCAAACCATTTAAGAACTAAGAGGTATTTCCATTCTACTCTATCAAATGCTTTTTTCGCATCGAGTGAGAGGGCTAAAGCAGGAGCCGAAAGAGATTATGCAATGTGAGAGGCATGAAAAAATAACAACGTGTATTATCAGAAATTAGTCTGCCTGGCATACATCCAGTTTGATTGGGGTGGATCATTTTGTTGATAATAGATTTAAGCCGATTAGAGAGGATTTTTGCAAAAAAATTTGTAATCAACATTGAGAAGGGAAATAGGTCTGAAATTTTGTACGAGAAGAGGGTCTCTGTGATGTTTGGGTATAACAGTTATAACAGCATCCATGAATCTGGTAAAAGAAACCGACTCTGGGGAAAGGTGTTGATAGAAATTAAGGAGCCATTCCAATAAATCGGATTTTAAAAGTCTATAGAACTCTATTGGGATTCCGTCCAGACCAGGCAATTTTCCAGTAGGCATTTGTTTAATAGCTGTGAGTATCTCTTCTTCAGAGATCTCTTTTTCTAAGAATTCAATATCAGAGGAGTTCCATTTGGGTCTTGACAAAGTATGGAGAAAGTTTTGAATATGAGAATCCTCTGAGTTTGATTCTTATTAATATAATGTAGCGTAGAATTCAGAAAAGACTAAGGATGTCCAGAAATGCCATGACAGTTTTGTCATTGTTATCTTTTATAGCCGTGACATGTAATTTTTCTGTTTTCCATTTGAGATAATTGGCTAACATTTTGCTTGATTAATTGCTTTCAATATAGAATCGAGCTTTTGTAACAAAAAATTCCTGTCCTGCTTGCGTGGAAAGCTTTTTATTATAGTCATACTTTAATTGGCAAGGTTTGTTATAGACAAGAGGGTCGTTAGAAGCGATATACATGGATTCCTCTAGTTTAATTGAAGATTCTAGTTGTAATAAAGCAATTTTGTCCGATTTGGTTTTAAATGCTGCCATGGAGATAAGTTCCCCTTGTAGAGTTGCTTTAAAGGACTCCCAAAGGGTTGAGGGAGCTATGTCTGAGCTATTGTTGATAGAAAAAAATTATTGAATAAACTTTTTGATATGTGGAATGTTATCCTCTGCCAGAAGTGAAGGTTGTAGCCTCCACAGAGGAGATCGAGGAAGGTTCATCCCTTGCCATGTGAGAGAGCTAGAGGTTATTGCATGATCTGAGATAAGAATTGGTGAAATGTTCGATGAGGTCACTGATTGTAATAGGGAGTGGGAAACAAAGATATAATCTATACGAGAAAAACAATGATGTGGAATAAAGTGGTGGGTATATTCTCGAGCATCGGGATGTTGAAGTCTCCAAGGATCCGCTAGAATTAATTGCTGTAACATGGAGTGAAGTGCAGATGTGGATCTCTGTTGAGAGAGCTTATGTCTATCCAGGACATAGTCTACTAAAGTATTAAAATCTCCAGCTACTATTAAAGTGTGGGGTTCAAGCTCTTGGATCTTGTTGAAAAGACTGAGAAAAAATTCCAGAGAGTCTGAGTTAGGAGTATATATATATACTAGTGTTTAAGCCCGTTACATTAACGGGTGCTAGAGTAGATGTCTGTCTATCTTTTTTTTTTCTTTTTCTCTCTCTCTCCGTGTACGCTGTCTGTCATTCTTTCTGTCTGTGTCTTTTCCTGGCCCCCTGCCTGCCTGTATTTCTCTGTTGTGCCATGCCTGCCTGACTCTCTGTGACCCCTTTCCTATGTCCTTAGTGTCCCATCTTGTCTTTAGTGCTCTCAGTGCCTCCTTCCTATGTCCTTAGTGCCCCCAGTGCCACCTTCCTATGTCCTTAGTGTCCCTTCCTATGTCCTTTGTGACCTCAGTGCCTCCTTCCTATGTCCTTAGTGCCCCCAGTGCCACCTTCCTATGTCCTTAGTGCCCCCAGTGCCACCTTCCTATGTCCTTAGTGTCCCATCCTATGTCCTTAGTGCCTTCAGTGCCTCCTTCCTATGTCCTTAGTGCCCCTTCCTATGTCCTTAGTGCCCTCAGTGCCTCCTATGTCCTTTGTGCCCTCAGTGCCTCCTTCCTATACCCTTAGTGCCCCCAGTGCCACCTTCCTATGTCCTTAGTGCCTCCTATGTCTTTAGTGCCCTCAGTGCCCCCCACCCCCAAAGCCAGCCAGCCTGCCTGCCTCCCTCCCAACCCCCCTGTACAGTAGAACCTATCATTTTTCTAACTCTCCCTCCCATTCCCCTGTGCAGTAGAACCCTTGAAAGCAGCATGTTTCCATCTCCTCCCCCCCTGCCACTACCGACGAAGTGCAGCCAACCTCACTTACCCTCCCATCCGACCCTCCCACCGCGAGGCGACCAGAAACCTCCCGGCTCAAGCAGTGGCTGCAGCATTCTAAACAGGCTGCTTCGCGGCCTTCTACTGCCCGCAATTCCCTCTGCCGCGTCACCGGCAGAGCAAATCAGGGCAGTAGAAGGCCGCGAAGCAGCGTGTTTAGAGTGCTGCGGCCGCTGCTAGTCAAGAGGTTTGTCGGGACCTTGAGAAGGGAAGGGAAGGGGGGCGGCCAGACCGCGGTTGGAGGGTCGGATGGGAGGCTCAACGGGGGATTGGATGCGCCGGGGAGGGGGGGCAGGGGGGGGCGAAGACAACGACACTGGAAAGGCTCTGGACCCCAGCTGGGAGGAAGACCGGCGTTTGCTGAGGCTGCGGCTGCCTGGAGACTGCGTTCAGCTGCCCAGGAACCCCGTTGGCCTGCACTGGAAACTCCAAAGAGGGGAGCAGAAGGAACGGCGGTGGCGACAGCAGTTTCTTTCACAGTGAGTGAGGGGGGGAAGTTCCAGAGTGTTCCCTGCCACTGCATTCTAAAATAGAATCCGGCCACGGATCACACACCACAGCGGCAGGGAACACGAAACTCTAAGTGCGCATGCGGCGCTTAGAGTTTTATTATATAGGAGATATATATATATATATATATATATATATATATATACCAACAATAAAGTGACATCATTCAACTTAACTTGTGCTATTATCCATCTGCCCTCTAGGTCTACAAATTGTTGTAGAATTTGAAAATTAAGTGATTTGTGGAAGAGAATAGAAACTCCACCTTTTCTATCTTTAGAGGGAGAATTAATAGATGTTTTATTCAATTTACATGTTTTGGTGAGATAAGTAGTATCTGGTACATGGGTTTCTTGTAGCATGATTATGCTAGGTGCAAATTTCTTAAGATGAATTAGAATTTGTTTCCATTTAATGGGATTTTTAAGACCGTTTACATTTTATGATATGATATGATATGATGTTGATGGGTTAACAATTCAGATTAGTCATTAGGGCTGCTTAATGAGGATTTATGAAAGTTGTTATTGATGTTGTATGTCAATATAGTATAAGCACGAGAGACGCTTATAAGAAGCAATGAAGATTGTAGTGTACTTGTGAGTCTCAAAACAAACAGTAACAGGAACACTAAAGGTTCTAACCTATAGGGAGAACTATGCAATGGAGTCATTGGCTGAAAACAGAGAATGGAACACACAAGCCATTCCCTCTGGCTATAAGACTAGAATGAGTGAGTTTGAGAACCTAGGAAACAGAGAGCTGATATATGCGTAAACAATATAGAGAAAAGATATAACTTTGGCGAGATATTATGATGCTTAAATCAATTGAGAGCGTAAGAGAAATGCTTATAAGATAAGCAATTGGGAAAACTAGTATAGGCTACTGGTGAATGAAAAAAAAAAAAGAGTGTTGAGTTATATGTAGTGTGGCTATAATCAATAAAATTATGCAAGTCAAAGAGGTCTCTAGGTTTCTACAGCTGAAGGTGAAGAGAAGGTGCGTTGAGTTATTTATATCTAAGAAAGTAGTTTGTGGGGTGAGTGGTCAGTATATTGATGAGAAAGCATCGTGTACATACCATATATGAAAACCATGTTTTCAAGTATACAGTACTAATAGAGACAAGTATACAAATAATGTTATTGTCACATTCATCTTTAAAATGATCGTTTTACATTTAAATTATTTTCTTTGTGTTGTCTTTTGTAGATCCTTTATTTCGTTTGTATTCACCCTTTCCCAAAAAAATATATGCATAGAGTGAGAACAAAAGTAAGGAAGTGTAATGTATACTTAACTATTCCAAAATTAGGGGGAAAAGGAAAAAAAAAAGGAACCATAAGCATGTTTTAGAACATTCGTTCTAACTAAGACAATGCTGTGTTTTGGCAAACATAGAGAGACATAGAATACTAAAGACGCAAAATTCTCTACTGCAAAGCGTACCAGTAAAAGTTAATAGTAATACAGTATCATCACAGAAAATGCATCATAAGAAAAGGAGAGAGGTGAGGCAGGACAAACAGGGAAAATAAGTCTGATACTTTAAATATTCCAAATCGCAAAGGAAGTTATCTATATTAACATTCATAAGCAGCAAGATGAAAGTTTAGTAGAGAAAGGATCAGTAATCTTGCAAATACTTATCTAATCAGCTTATGGTGTATACATTGGTATGTATCAAGAGGAGTTAGGGGGGGACCCTGACATACGAGAGCGTAAAGCCAGCAGATATCATTTAACAATATAAGATCATATTAGGTTTAGTATAAATATATCAAGAAAAGTATAGACTGTTGAAGGAGAAGTACATAAGCAGTGACACTGTGAGGAAGGGTAACATTATAAGGTTAAAGGAATCTGGATTTAGATTTGGATAAAAGAAGTTCTAACATAGCAAGGATAGATAATACAGACCATTACCAAGAGTCACTAAGGCCTGAAATCACAGAAAGTAGGAGTTCAGAGGAAAGAGATCCACTGTAAAGGTGTGTTGAGAGATAATTCATGGTAAAACAAAGAAGACAAAACACCATATGTATATCAGGGAAGAAATCAAATAATAGACAGACAGTAGTGTCAGCCAAGTAAGAGAAGTACAGCAGCGTCTCAGCAACATATCATACGAGTATAGGAGGCAGAGAAAGAAAAGAGTAGGCAAAGTAACTATAAAGTAGAAAGAGTATAGCTTATCTGGGGGTGCCCCTGAAAATTTCCAAGTTCAGGACCGGTATGTAGCAACTACACTTTAATTTACCGCTGCAGCAGCCGTCCCTTCCAGCTCTCAGCCAGTGTCGAGGCTGCGATCTCCGCAGTTCTGCAACAAATCTCTGGTCTGTGAAACGCTGAGACAGTGGTCGCTGTTTAGCAAATTACAATACAAGGGACGCCACTGACAGCGGCAGCTGCCGCCCTGGTCCCAGCACAACAGCGTTCGGCTGCGAAAACCGCTGCCGTGTAACAAGACTCGCTCCTCTCTTATGGGTTCCGGAGCAAACTACGCTACAAGATCCATCGCAAATAGCGGCAGCCTCCGCCCCAACCCAATCGCAATCAGCATTGGGGCCACCAGAACCACCGCAGCGCAACAAATCTCGCTCCCCTCGGCAACAGGCTGGAAGGGACAAAAAGGTGGCATCTCGGGAGTGAAACTATCATTTAATAACTAAGCAGCACCGGGGAAAATAAAGTAGCAGGTAAGGCTGAAATCAAATTAACAGTATGTGTAAACAGTGAAAACCAGTAGAGAGGGAAGCAGAGTAATACTTTTAGCAAAGACTGTCTCTTTTCTTGAGGTGACTTTAACATGGCTTAGTGGTAAGGCGGGAAAGCGGTTACTGTGCTCAGATGTGGAGAAGAGGCAAATAAATTGACAAGTTTAGCACTACATAGGATCAATAATGATTCAGACAGTTTGACTATAATGAAAGGAAAGTAAAGAAGAAGTAGTAGAACCAGGAAGAGTATTGTTGAGAGCTAAATGAGAAAAAAATTCAAAGTCAGTGAATACTCATTGGAAGAGAAGGCAGTATGGCGTCTGAGGTCCACATGGAGTAGAGTTCTTGGGCAAGTTGCAGAAGATCCCAAAAGTCTAAGAAGACGACCTTCCTTGCAATTGAATTTGATTGAGGTATTTCTGCAATTGATCCAGAGAATTAAAGGTGCGAGTTGAGTTGTGCAGGCTAACAGTCATTCTTGCTGGATACTGAAGACCATATCTTGCTCCTAGAGATTTCAGGCAAGCCCTCATGTCCAGAAAAGATTTCCTCTTCCTGGCTGTCATTTTAGCCAGATCAGGAACAATGAGGATTCTTTTTCCTGTATATTGAAGGTTAGCAGTGTTCTTTGCAGCTGTAAGAATTTGAATTGCTTGAGGAAAATGGAGCAATTTAGCCACTATGGGTCTGGGGTGTGTCAGACCCTGTTTCAGAAATAAAGGAGTCCAGTGAGCTCTTTCAAACTGCAGTGGAAGATCAGTAGAAATATTGAGGAGTGCAGGGAGTTAATTGACAAGAAATTTAGTGAGATCTGAACCTTCTGAGGATTCTGGTAAACCAATAATTCTTATATTGTTCCTTTTGCTTCTGTTGGAAAGGTCCTCAATTTCTTGCTCCAGCTGCTTTAATTTCAGCTGGATTTGGTCCTCAAATTGAGCTGCCGAAAGTGCAGCTGTGTAAGCTCTAGTTTCCAAGACATCAATTCTTGTTTGGCAAGCTTGAAGAGAAGCAGTTAGTGAGTTAGTGCTTCAGATCACAGGTCACTTTGCAGTGCTTAGTAATGAGATCTTTAAGGGACCGAAGCTCCTCCAGCATTATTTCTGAGGCTGATTCCATGTGCTTGCCAGCCGGGGATTTTTCAGGAGAAGGAGGATCATGCTTTTGTTGTTTTGAGCCTGAAGGAGGAGCATTTGAGAGACCTGCCTTGGTAGACTTGCTCCCTGACATTTCCAGATGGAGATATAGTAGATTTTTCCCAAAAGAAATTGAACAAAAATAGGTGTTCAAACCAATATTCTAGAGCTGTAGAGAGAAGAGAAAGCTTTATGCAGCCATTTTGGTTCTCAGCTCAGTGGCGACCCCTCCCCCCCTCACTGAGATTTCTTTTGTCTGGATTCTGGGGTTTCAATGACTCATCCTTTCTAGCCACAGTTGAATTCATTTTCTCTGTATATTAATGTAGACAGTTATTACACTCAGTAAAATGGGACTAAATGTCATCCCATATTAAGTGAGAACCTCCATTTCTTTTAAAAGGGAGAAAGAGAGTCACTTGATGCTGTGAACATGGTAGGACGTGTTTCAGCCCTGCTCAGGATTTCTCCGGCACCATTCGCCTTAATTTTGCTTTAAATCAGTGGTCTCAAACTTGTGGCCCATGGGCCACAGGCGGCCTGCCAGGTACTATTTTGAGGCCCTCGGTATGTTTATCATAATCACAAAAGTAAAATAAAACCGTTTCTTGATCATATGGCTCTTTAGCTATAAATGACAATATTATTATTAAGACTTAGCCAAAAGGAAAGATTTATAAAATATAAAGAGTTTTACCTCATGCAAAATTGTCATTTATTTAATAAGACATTAACTATTTTTTCTGAGGCCTCTAAATACCTACAAATCCAAAATGTGGCCCCATAAAGGGTTTGAGTTTGAGACCACTGCTTTAAATTATCATTAGACCCTGGGACCTGTTTTTTCCTGTGACCTGATCTATGGACAGATATTTAACTTTGTCACCAGGTCCAGTGATGGTGGCAAAAGGGGCAAAGAAAGATCGTGCAAAACTCCCGGAGGATAAAATGGCAGAGAGGCCTAGTGGAGCGGTCTCTCAGTTTACCGATCAGTGCTGGCTGATCTTACCTCAGCGATGGTGGCAGCTTTGGAGCCCCGCTTTGAACAGCTTTCGGGTTCTATGGCTCGGATGGAACAATTGCTCACTGATACTACCCGCCACCTACAGAATTGGAAGCCAGAGTCTCGACTATCGAAGATGACTCTTGTGGTCTACATGCAGAGCTCCATACGCTGCAGGCGTTGGCGAGGGCTCAAGCTGATAAATTGGATGAATTGGAAAATAGATCCCGTCGGGAAAATATGCGTACCTAGGCTCACCAGAGTCAGTGTCGGAGACAGCTTTACTGGGAGAAATTGAAGAGTGGCTACAGCATACTTTTGTTTTTTTCCCCTGATTTGGGAGTGCTGCGCTTGGAGCAGGCGTACCGTCTGGGCCGGCGCCGGGATGGGGATTCTTGCGCTCAGCTTGTGGTGGTTAAATTTCACAACTACCTATATAAAGCTGTAGTCATGCATCAGTATAAATCTAAACGTGGAGAGGTAAAATATGAACACCAGCCTGTGCGTTTATTTGAGGATTATTCAGCAGCTCTTTTGGATAAACATCGTCCATTTCATCCGATTTGTTCTAAGCTGGTTGACCGAAAGATCAAATTTATGTTTCTTTACCCAGCTCTACTAAAGATCTTCTCCGAGGGACAGTGGCATGTTTTTGATGCTCCTGGCAAGGCACAGGATTTTCTCAATTCTTTACCATGATTGAGTGTGGACTTGAGTGCTTGAGGTTTAGTTTGTGTTTATTTTTCAGCAGCCATGAGGGAATTGTTAATAGCACATGTCTTTCAGGGTTTATGCAGTTTTAACTGTTTTTGTTTCCTTTTGATATAACATATTTTTATTTTTTGAATGCCTAAGTAGCTGGCACTGTCCTTGTTAGCATTATGGTGGTGCTAACGGACCTTTTTGGGAAGTGCTTCTTTCAATACTGAGAGTCCATATTTCCATGCATTTAATTGATATATTTTGTACTGGCTTCTTTTCTCTCTCAAGCAAGAGTATTCATACATTTGATGGCATGGTTATCTCATCTGTTCTTTTACAGACTCTGATAGTACGGTTGCACCTGTTTTTTTATTCTTATATACCGCCAAAGCCATGGTAGTTCGAGGCGGTTTACAACAAGAAGAGCTGGACAATCTGCGAAGAATAATTACAGTAGTATCAAATGGAGAGGGAGGATACAAGTTGAGTGAGAGTAAGACAGAGTGAAAGACACAGAGAGAGGTGTCGTGTAAATGTAAGAAGCGTACATGGTAAGGCATTAAGAGATCTTGGTTACAAATCGGTTGAACAGGTTTGTTTTAACTAGTTTTCTAAAGTTAAGATAGGATGAGGCATGCTTAATGATGTTACACAATCAATCGTTCTGTTGGCCTGCCTGGAAGGCGAGAGTTCTGCCCAGATATCTCTTGAATTGGCAGGCCTTTAATGTTGGGTGGCTAAACATGTGTACCCTGCGAGTAGGCCTGGTGGAGCAGTCCAAGTTGAAGTGGGAAACCAGATAAATGGGGGCTAAGCCTTGAATGGATTTGAAAAATAGACAGGCAAATTTGAACAGTACTCTTGCTTCTAGGGGCAGCCAGTGAAGTTTTTGATAGTAGGGGGTTATATGTTCTCATTTTTTCATACCAAAAATCAGTCGAACTGCTGAATTTTGAATGATTCTGAGTCTTTGGATGGTTTTCTTGAAGGACCCTAGATAAATGATGTTGCAATAGTCAAGCAGGCTTAGAATGGAAGATTGCACAAGTAAGCGGAATGATGCTGCATCAAAGTATTTTCTGATGGTTCTTAGTTTCCACAATGTCGAGAAGCCTTTTCTAATCAGTAACTCAGTGTGAGCATCTAGAGTGAGGTAGAGGTCCAGTGTCACTCCCAGAATTTTTATGGTGTCAGTAATAGGAAAGATCTGGCCGTTCAAGGAAATTGAGGTATCTTTTATTTTGTCATTTGGACTCGCCAGGAAGAATTTGTTTTTTTCTGAGTTGAGTTTGAGTTTGAGTTTGAATTCGGCCATCCAAGATTCGATTTGCTTTAAAGTTGATGCCAGGTGGTTCTTGGTCTCAGAAGTCAGACTTGTTAGGGGAAGAACTATGGTGATGTCGTCAGCATAGATATAGAATTTGACTTTTAAGCTTTGCAGCAGATTTCCCAAAGAGGCTAGGTAAATGTTAAACAGAGTGGGGGATAGGGGGGAGCCATGCGGGCTTTGGTGTTAGTTGTTTCATGCTGGGTTTTCCTGAAGTAGGTTCCAGGGGTTACTTCGGCTGATGGTGCCGGAGATCCCTGTACCATCTGAGCGTGATTCCACACTCATCTTTGCCAGATTGGTTAGGGTGGGTGCTGTGAGGGGTTAGTCTATCTGTGGGTATGGATTGGGGGGAAGGGTAGGGGTTGTTGGTGCCTGCAGGGTATTGGGGAGTGAGTGGGAATTTGTTTGGAATGGTTTATTTTGGTGGGGATTTAGAGTTTATTTGGTTTCTTTTTTTGCTTTTATTATTTTTTGTTTTGGCATGGTTGTAGTGGGGGAGTGGGTGCTGTGGAGTCCTTTTTGGAAGGTCCTTTCATAGTTCTCCATTGGGTCTCTTGGACATGGTCTGGGGTCTGTGAGATCTTCCTTTACTTTTTTATTGGTGTTATTTTTTCTTGTTCCTGGCTCTAAATGCCTTTAACGAAGACTATTGATACGCTCAGGTTAGCATCTTGGAATGTCTCAGGCATTAATTCCCCTATTAAACGATCAAAAATTTTGACTTACCAGAACCACAATGCAGTTGATATTGCTTGTATAGTAGAAACTAAATTGTCTGCCTCGGAGCATGCTAAATTACGTAGAGATTGGGTAGGACAAGTGTTTTTTGCCTCCAATCAATATAAAAAAGATAGTGGTGTTGTGGTCCTGATTCGAAAGCAGCTCCCATGCCAGGTCCATTGCCTTGCCTCGGATCTATATGGTAGATATTGTTACGCATTACGTGCCATACTAGGACTTGGTATTTATTGGTTGTTTATGCCCCCAATGTGTATGAGCATGCATTTTTTCCAAAAGCTAATTAGATTGGTGTTCCGGTATTTGGGGCAGGGGATTTTAATCTTGTGGTGGATCCTTGTGTGGATCGCTTATAGGGACATAGACAGCCTGCATTGGGTCGTAACAAGGGGCTCCCATTTTTTACTATGGCTTTACAATTGTTAGATCTCTGCCGTTTATTACATCCTTTTGACTTAGATTACACTCACTTATCCCGTGTGCATGGAACATGGTCTTGGATAGATTATGTTTTTCTGACATCTGATTTGTTTCCTTATATTTCTGAGGCAGTTATTGGCTCTGCAGCATGTTCAGATCATGCTGATCTGGACAGATTTTAAGTTTCCAGGAGGTCAGACTTCCTGTCGTCCTTGGCGTTTTCCCACGTATTTGGCTTTCAATAAATGGGAGGAGTTTGAGCGTTTTAATGCTCAACATCGTAATGATCCATCCCTTTACTGGGAAAAATTGAAAGTAGTTTTAAGGGGAGATATTTCTTATACAGCAGCTAGAAAAAAACGAATTACAGTGGTGCCTCGCATAACGGACGCCTCGCACAGCGAACGCTGCGCACAACGAACTTTATGTCTTGATCCGTACAACGAACTTCGTTTCACACAACGAAGTCGCCCGAGCTGCATCCTTCCGCGCAGGCACTGCGCTTAACTGCCCTCTCTCCGCCTGGTTCCCTCTTGCCCCCCCGACTCCCCGACACGATCGGGGCAAAAAGGAGCCCAAGCCCTCTTGCCCCGCCGATTCCCCAACTCCCCACACAATATCGGGCCAGGAGGGAGCCCAAGTCCTCCTGGCCACGGCGACCCCCTAACCCCACCCTGCACTACATTACGGGCAGGAGGGATCCCAGGCCCTCCTGCCCTCGACGCAAACCCCCCCCCCCCAACGACCGCCCCCCCCAAGAACCTCCGACCGCCCCCCCAGCCGACCCGCGACCCCCCTGGCCGACCCCCACGACACCCCCAACCCCCTTCCCTGTACCTTTCTGTAGTTGGCCGGACAGACGGGAGCCAAACCCGCCTGTCCGGCAGGCAGCCATCGACGGAATGAGGCCGGATTGGCCCATCCGTCCCAAAGCTCCGCCTACTGGTGGGGCCTAAGGCGCCTGGGCCAATCAGAATAGGCCCCGGAGCCTTAGGTCCCTCCTGGGGGCGGGGCCTGAGGCACATGGGCCCAACCCGACCATGTGCCTCAGGCCCTGCCCCCAGGAGGGACCTAAGGCTCCCGGGCCTATTCTGATTGGCCCAGGCGCCTTAGGCCCCACCAGTAGGCGGAGCTTTGGGACGGATGGGCCAATCCGGCCTCATTCCGTCGATGGCTGCCTGCCGGACAGGCGGGTTTGGCTCCCGTCTGTCCGGCCAACTACAGAAAGGTACGGGGAAGGGGGTTGGGGGTGTCGTGGGGGTCGGCCAGGGGGGTCGCGGGTCGGCTGGGGGGGCGGTCGGAGGTTCTTGGGGGGGGGGCGGTCGTTGGGGGGAGGGGGGGTTTGCGTCGAGGGCAGGAGGGCCTGGGATCCCTCCTGCCCGTAATGTAGTGCAGGGTGGGGTTAGGGGGTCGCCGTGGCCAGGAGGACTTGGGCTCCCTCCTGGCCCGATATTGTCGGGGAGTTGGGGAATCGGCGGGGCAAGAGGGCTTGGGCTCCCTTTGGCCCCGATGGTGTCGGGGAGTGGGGGGGGCAAGAGGGCTTGAGCTCCCTTTTGCCCCGATCGTGTCGGGGAGTCAGGGGGGCAAGAGGGCTTGAGCTCCCTCTTGCCCCGATCGTGTCGGGGAGTCGGGGGGGCAAGAGGGCTTGAGCTCCCTCTTGCCCCGATCGTGTCGGGGGGTCGGGGGGGCAAGAGGGCTTGAGCTCCCTCTTGCCCCGATCGTGTCGGGGAGTCGGGGGGGGGCAAGAGGGCTTGAGCTCCCTCTTGCCCCGATCGTGTCGGGGAGTCGGGGGGGCAAGAGGGCTTGAGCTCCCTCTTGCCCCGATCGTGTCGGGGGTGCCAGGGACCACACGGAGTCACCCACCGTACCACCCGATTCGGGTAAGCGCAGGTATCGGTGGGTGGCTTATTTGCGGGGGGGTGCCTTATTTTACATTTTTTTCTAAAAAGGGGGGGCTGTCTTATTTGATGGCCCTGCCTTATCATCGGGGAAACACGGTAGAAAAAAAAAAAAAAATGAACAGTTAAGTCCCAGTTTTTGCCGCTGAGACTCTGCCCTCTCACTGTAAAATTAGACTCTACTTAGTCTGTCTTTAAATTTAAAAAATATGTGTTGTTTTAAAAAACAATTATGTTTTTAGATGTATCTAAATAAAAATAATAACCAAAAATTTATCTTTTTTTATGTCATCTTAGCATATTTTATGCTACAGAACAAATTATTTTTTTTAACATGTATTGTTATGGGAAAACGCGTTTCACATAACGAACTTTTCGCATAACAAACTTGCTCCTGGAACGAATTAAGTTCGTTGTGTGAGGCACCACTGTATAAGAACATAAGAAACGCCTTCACCGGATCAGACCGAGGTCCATCTAGTCCGGCGATCCACACACGCGGCGGCCCATTTAAGTACTCCTTTATGGAGACCCGGATTTACCGTCTCCCTCAATATGATATGCAAGAAGGTGTGCATCCAACTTGCGCTTGAATCCCAGTACAGTAGTCTCCTCCACAACCTCCTCGGGGAGAGCATTCCAAGCACCAAGCACGCGCTGTGTGAAACAGAATTTCCTGACATTTGTCCTGAACCTGCTGCCACTCAGTTTCAGTCTATGACCTCTAGTCCGTGTCACATTTGAAAATGTTAGTAATGCTGCTTCTTGGTCTATTTTATCAAATCCTTTTAATATTTTAAAAGTCTCTATCAAATCCCCTCTCAGTCTTCTCTTCTCGAGGGTAAACAGTCCAAGTTTCTTGAGTCGATCTTTGTAGCTCAACTGCTCCATCCCTTTGACGAGTTTCGTGGCTCGCCTCTGCACTCTCTCCAGCAGAGTTATATCCTTCTTGAGATATGGAGACCAGTGTTGGACACAGTATTCTAAGTGCGGTCTGACCATTGTTCTATATAGTGGCATTATGACCTCTTGCGATCTACTCATAATCCCCTTCTTAATTATGCCCAACATCCTGTTTGCTTTCTTCGCCGCCGCCACACATTGTACCGAAGGCTTTAGGGTACAGTCATTCAGTACCCCCAAATCCCTTTCTTGTTTGCATTTTGCTAACTTCACCCCCAACATCTTATACTCATGTTCTTTGTTATTCTTTCCTAGATGCATCACCTTGCATTTGTTTATGTTAAAGTTCATCTGCCACTTTGTTGCCCACTTTGCCAGCTGGTTCAGATATTTCTGGAGGTCCTCGCAGTCCCTTTGAGTGCACAAGGTATTATTACTTTGGAACGTAAATGTCGGCGTTTTAAATCTGTTTTTATTTCTTCTCCTACGGAACAAAATAAGGAAAATTATTTGTCCTCATGGGGGGCTCTTAGTGCTCTATTGCATGATAGAGCGAAACAATTCTTTTATTATCGGGCTCACACTTATCACAAATATGGTAATAAACCAGGTTGTCTTATGGCTCAAATTTTGCGTACTTCTCAGAGGACGGGTTTTATTCCGGTTTTGGAGTCCGTGGGGGGTGTTTGTGTGACATCCACTCCGGATATTGCAGTGATTTTTTATGATTATTTTAGTAAGTTTTATGCTGAGGAGTCTCTGGATTCTGGTCCACCTTTGGTGGATTATCTGCTGGATGCAGGGATGCTTCGTCTTCGGGATTGTGATTTGGTCGCATTGAATGGTCCCATCTCAGGTTTGGAGGTACAGAAAGTGATAAAGGCGATGAAGCATGGTACGGCACCTGGTCTTGATGGATATTCTCCTGATTTTTTAAAACTTGTATCCCATCTAGTACAGGCCCCGTTGGTAAACTATTATGAAGTGGGTCTGACTGCGGGAGGCTTCCCACTGCATACCAATCAAGCTTTGATTACATTGCTTCTTAAGCCTGGTAAGCCTGCACATTGCCCTGATTCTTATCGCTCAATTTCCCTTATTAATGTTGATTTAAAAATATTAGCCCGGATTTTGGCTACTAGGCTGGCTCTCATTTTGCCACGTTATATTTGTCCGGAGCAGGTGGGATTTGTGCTGGGCAGGCAGTCTGTTGTCAACATGCAGAAGGTTTTGTTATCTATTGTTTTGTAGCCCATTGTTTGCACATTAAAGAACCACTCCTTTTAGTGGGACTGGACGTGGAAAAGGCTTTTGACCAAGTCAGTTGGTCTTACTTGTTCCGTGTCTTAGATTATATGGGTTTTCAGAGGTGGTTTCGTCAGGCGTTGAGCACTCTTTATTCTTTCCCATCGGCGGTTCTTTTGGTTAATGGTAGTAGGGGTGTAGGGGTACACGACAGGGGTGTCCTCTTTCACCTTTGTTGTTTTTGTTATATCTTGAACCCTTGTTGAGAACTCTGCAGAGGGATCAAGCTGTGGTGGGTGTCCAGTTTCCATCAGGGCAAGTAAAATCCTTGGCATTTGCTGATGACATCCTTTTGATTTTAACTAATGTACATTCTTCCTTACAACATGCATTGGGAGTTTTGGGGGAATTTAGTTATTATTCAGGATATCGTTTAAACGCTCATAAGTCTGAAGTTTTAGCGATTCCTTCGTCGGTGCGAACCGATTGGGAGGGACTGTTTCCTCTTAAGTGGGCAGATGGTAAATTTAAGTATTTGGGACTTTGGCTCTATGGGGACTTGTCTACTTTAGCTTCGCTTAATTTGGAGCCGTTGCTTCAGACTACTGAAACTAAGTTGTGCATGTGGCAGTCGTTCCCACTCTCCTTGATGGGGCATATAGCTTTATATAATATGATTGAAGTACCTCAATGGTTATATTTTTTTCAAATGCTTCCATTACTGTGCTCGGCTACTTATCATCTCCGACTCCATAGGGCTATACAGCGATTTTTGAGGGGGGCCAAACGTGTTAGTATTTCATATGTGACTCTTACTATGCCTCGGGATAAGGGAGGATTGGGATTGCTTAATATTCATAATTTTGCTATTGCCTGTCAATTGCGTCATTTAAATGATTGGTATTGCGGGACCTCTTATTTTTCTTATACTTCTGTGGAGTTGGAACTTCTTGCTCCTTATACTGTCAGTACGCTTTTGCATGCTCCTGATCAGTGTTTGCAATTTGTGTTGTCTACTTATCCTGTTTACTTTTCAGTTCGTAAGGCTTGGCAATGCATATTTGAAACTTTCTTCAGTTAGCTCCCCATTATTGACGATCAAGGGAAATCCACAATTTCGTCCTGGGATGGAGACGTCCCTGTTTTTTCTTGGTCAGATAAAGGCTTAGTCTACTTACACCATATACTTACCTCAGCTGGACAGATGCATTCATACCAAAATTTGGTTCAGAAGTTTGGGCTTATGCCTAATGATATATTCCCTTATTTGCAGTTGCAACATTATGTATGCACCTTACCACCTGTAACTTTAACTAAGGCCGTTTTTGAAGGAAGCTTATTGTTTGGAGGCACAATCTATGATTCCTTTGCAATTCCTTTGCAAATTTTTGTTGGAAGAGGTCCCTGGTTTTGATTTTGCTTCTTTGAGTGAGCGTTGGTCTGTTGATTTGGGGACCCTTATTTCTGCAGAATTGCTTAAGGGCACTTTGAAGTCTTTTAAGCAGTCCTGGGCTTCTATTCCTTTGATTGAATTGCAATATAAACTGCTTATGTGGGTTTACATTTCCCCTGCCAGAGCATATTGTGCTGCTCTTCGTCCGGATTCCTGTTGTCCTAAATGTGGGCGAATGAATGCAACTTTGGGGCATATGTTTTATTTTTGTCCTGTTGTTTTGCGCTTTTGGAAGATTCTTCTTCATCACATTGCTCAGCTTTGGAACACTCGTTGTTTGCCTCATCCAAAGATGCTCTTCACTACTTCAGCCTTGGCTCATCCTGTTCTGAGAGGCCTACATACTTTTTTGAAGCGTGCCTTATTGTTTAGAAAGAAATCTATTTTAGTACATTGGCTGGAGGCACATCCTCCTACCTTGGCATAATGGCGATCCTTGATGATTTATCAATTGAAGATGGAACACTATGACATTTCTGAGAGGGACTCCGTGAAAGGCCAACAATTACAACTTACTTGAGAGCCTTTCTGGGCCTCTTTGACCGGGTATGCTCATAGCCATGCTTTGAATATTTGACTGAGTAGTTATTTTCTTGATTGTTTGTGACATTTGCTCTTCTGCTGCTCCATGCCTTTTATTTCTTTATTTTTTTATATTCCTTTATTTTTTTATTTCTTTATTTTTTTTCTTTTGGGTGGTGGGTAGGGGAGGTTTTTATGGTTTTGAAAATTTGGTCTATGCTGTATTATTCTGTCTGGTGGTTTTTGATTGTGCTTTTGACCAATAAACAGTTTTGCAAATAAAAGGGAGAAAGAATGATATCTCGGTGCATTTTTATTTTTAAAAAACATTACTTTTTAATTACCGGTAAACATAATATTAACCCTAATATTATCTTCCTATCTGTCAATTACGTTAATATTTTGTAGATGGAAGGTGGCAGCATAATAAAGCTAGCTCTGTGGGTAATTTTTTGCTCCATAAGACGCATCTGACCAGAAGACGCATCCTAGATTTAGAGGAGGAAAAACCAAGGAAAAAATATTCTGAACCAAATTGTGCCTCTGAGCCCAGCCCCATAGAAAAATAGTCAAATATACTGCAGCAGACAGATTTTGATAACTAAATTGAAATCCTACCTTTGTTGTCTGGTAATTTCTGGTTGCACTAGATAGTTCTTTCTTTCCTTCTTTACTTCCTCAGGCCTAACAATTGTCTCTTTCTATTCCCTCCCTTCCTCCTTCCTTCCTTCCTTCCTATGTTCTGAGTTCTTGCCCCCTCCCCCTCACTGCCTAGCAGCCTTTGTCCTTCCTGCTTCCCGCACCGAAGCCTGCCTGCTTTCCTCCCTGCCGCGCTGATTCCTCCTCCCTGGTCCGCCACTCACCCACTGCTGCTGCAACTCCACGAAGCCTGCCTTCCTCCCTGCTGTGCCGATTCCTCCTCCCTGATCCACCAACAGGTACTGCCACCGCTGTAGAATGATCCCTTCAAGCTCCACCACTCCTCCCTCCCCTGGAACCAGACTTTTTAGCAGATGCCATAAGGAGCCTCTTCACCAAACCCCCAACCTACCAACAACCCACTACCCCAAATAACCAGAAGCTCACCTCCCAGGCTGTGCCCCACCAGTGCCACTAACACACATACACACACACACACCACTGAACTTGCCACAGGAACGGGCTATCACACGGCAGGAACTGGAGCACTGCCCACGTTCCAGGAACCCCAAAATCCCATGAGAGATTCCTCGACGGCTCCTGCACTCCTGGACCAGCACTCAACGTGCACACCCGATGTCGACACAGCAAAATAGCTGACTCCTGCTGCCCAACTCCACAAAGGGCAGGCGACGTGCAATCGGCCCCACAAGCCTTCCTTCGATGTCAATTCTGACATCGGAGATAAGGTCCGGGCCATCAATTGGCCTTAGAGAGCAGTGTATGCACATATCGCCTACAAATAGGAGGCAAAACTTACCAAAACCTCAGCAGCTGGTCTTCTAGCCCTTTTTGATGCTTGCACAGACTTCACCTCAGGCTGAGTCCTTCCTTGGGGGGGGAAGGGTGTCTACAAACTTGAATTTGCGCATAGTTCCCCAGCCCAGCGAGCTGCAGCTTGGGAGCCGGAGGGAGCCACAGCTCTCTGCCCATTGGCCGCAGAGTGCCTGAAGTCACACATCGGAGGGAGCTATCTCCTTTTTTTCTTTGGACACTGCGGCCTCTTATGGTACCACGACAGTATTTACAGTGGCAGCATCGGCTTTAAAGGAGCAGTGCCCGGGGGAGCATGGAAGAGGTTGGAATTGACGTCGGGGCAAGACTTGTGGGCCCGATTGCACACCGCCAGCTCTTCTCTTCCTTTCCTGCAGCGGGTAAGAGGGCGGTGAGCAGCTTGGGGGGGGGGAGGGAGCACAGTGCGCCGAGCAGCAGCAGAACGCCGGGCGGGGGGGCGAGGTGTATTCGCTCCGTAAGATGCACCCCCTTTTCCACCTCCTTTTTGGGGGTGGAAAAAGTGCATCTTATGGAGCGAAAAATGCAGTAAATTATCTTACTTTACAAAACACGCTGAAAACTGCTCCATGGCACCTGTTCCGTCACATATCACTTTCCCTTAGCAATAGATGCAATCACATTTCAGTTTTGGTGCCAAAACCAGCCTGAAATCCAGATTCAAATATGCTTCAGTTTTGGCCAAAAATGGGAGGTGCATTTTCAGGAAAAACTGAAACCGCACCCCCTTTAACCACAAGCACGACTACTCTCTGTCCCCCCTCAACCACATGTAGGTATTCCTTGAGCCTACCTTAAAAGCCCTGGTGGCCTTGTTGGGGTAGGGAATTATTCCTGCCCGTGCCTGTTCCCATCTCAAAATGGCTGCCATAGGAAGTCACAGCAGCCATTTTGATTGCAGAGCCAGCATGGACATGAGTGACCGGGGACTGCTCCTTCCCCAGTGAGGCCATTAGACTACCAGAGCTTCTAAGGTAGGCCCAGGGAGGGCTTATAAGTGGTGGAGGGCAATACTCGTGTTTGGGGGTAGGGGTGTGCTTTCTTCTGGGGGGGTCTAGGGGCTATCATTTCAGTTGAAATCAAGAGGCTATTTTGGCCGCATATTTGGCTGAAACCCCAAAACCCTGTATTTGGTTGTCCTCTACTTATCAAGATATAAGTAAGCTCATTAATGGTAGGAGATAGCATGTATAAACCTGAATACTTAACATGATTTGTAACAAATATAATGTATTTGAATTTTGCTCAGACACTTTCCTTAGCTGACCTTTCCATGTACTTGTAATGAAAATTAGGAGAAGCACTGCTTATATAACAGAGGACACATCAATAAGTTAGCTATATTCTGCCTACAAAATAGTAATTGGCAAGGAAAATTAACAAATATTTGTGATGTATACCACTGTAGAACATCATGCTGTATCATGTGACATAGTAACCTGTGTGAACTGTCACTTGGCCATTACTGCAGACCTCTGTTTTTCTTTTCACCATGTCAAACTCTCTTGTTTTTAATAAAGTCACATCAACTCTCAATGTAAAGCAACAGGAAATGCCCTCGAGTAAGCTTAACCTAAACATGTGGAGGCTTGGCTAAACAGATTAGCAGTAGCTCTTTAGGGCTACAGACAGTGTCTTACCTTGATCATCTACAGGCTTCTTTTGAATTTGCTGGTTTTGATCTGGCTTTCCCATGTCGATTTCTGGTTTCGGAACTATGTTCTTATCTGAAGTTTTTTCCTTTTCTTGCACATCTTTATTCAGCTGCAATAGAATTTGTTTCTGGAAAATCAGTCCTTCAGGAAATAACTGTATATTCATTATTTTATTGCTAAACATATCATTTTGGTTAAAAAAAAAAGTATATTTGAAAGCAGTAGCACAAATACAACCCATCATACCTCAGTTTTTCTCGATTGTGCCCTCCTCACCCATCTCCACCTTAGTTTTTCTCAAGATTGCCCCTACTCTTCCCCCCCTTCTCTACCTGAAAAACTTACTGTTTCATATTCTAACTTTATCCCATGTATATTCCAAATGGTGGGAGAGCCAGATGCCACAGACTGAATATGTCTTTACCTGCATGCAAAAGAATTCTGCTCTTATAGTACCCTACAGCAAGACAGCCCAATTTCCAATTTAGAAATCTCAGAATATGGACCTTTGCTACTTACTATTCCTTAACTGAACAAGGACAAACCAGTTAGCTTTAATCTGGCTCTCACTTTTTTTCCCCGTACACTGTCTTTTGCCATAGTGGTGCTTCCAATCAGAAGGCATGCTTTAAAGTGCCAAGATAGCACTTTAAAGCCTTGTAGCTAAGCAACTGCCATTCTTTTCCACCCATGAAGCTTTTAAAGGACTTTTACTCATGAATGTTTTTTATTTTTATATTAATTTTTATGATAGTGGCTGTCAAATGTATACTACCTTTTACCTTTTTATACTGAATATAAATTATACACATTTGAGAGCAAATAAACCAGGAGTTGTAAATAAGCCTGGTTTTCAGCATATCCACAATGGATACTCAGATTTATTTGTGTATACCTACTATAGTTTCATAGTTTATTTAAGTTTTGATTAAACACTTATCCGAAAATACAAAGCGTTGTACAAAGTATTTAAAAAATAGCTAGGGGATAAACAATTTTAAATTAATTAATTAGGTATACAAGAACTGATTATTAGACATACATGAACCAAACAGACATACTTATGATTTGAAAACAATGGGAAAGGAGGGAAGAACTACAATTTATAGAAAGAATACATAAAAGGAAAATACAATTGGAATAGGGAAAAAGTTAAAAATTTCTGGAGTAGATACGTGTGTAACTATCAGTTATAGGCAACTTTAAAGAGCAAGCACTTTAGGCTGCTTTTGAATTTCTACAAGTTTCGTTCGGCTCTAAGGTATAGAGGGAGAGAGTTCCAAATTGAAGGGGCGGTGACTGAAAAAATAAGGGTACGATGAGTACCAATTATCTTTAAGGATGGGACATTAAGGGAATGCTGTGAGGTTGATCTTAAGGTTCTGGGAGGGTCATAGGGGATCAGTAGTCTATCTATGAATGCAGGGGCATTAGTTTGCATAGTTTTAAAGGTCAAGAGGGCAATTTTATATGTAATCCTATGTAGAACAGGTAACCAGTGGGCTTTTTGTAACAAAGGGGTGACGTGATCATTTTTTTGAACCCAAAATAATTTTGATAGCTGTGTTTTGTATAAGTTGAAGACGTTTTATATCTTTTAGGCATATCCCTTTTAATAATGAATTACAGTAATCCATTTTAGATATTACGAGAGAATGATTTAACACAAGAGAATTTACATCAAGGAGGGGAACCAAAGATCTAATCATTCTAAGCTTGTAAAAACAATTTTTGACAAGCGCACTGACTTGAGGCCGAAATGAAAGTTTGTTATCAATGAGAACACCTAGTATTTTGATAATAGTAGTTAGTTTAAGAGGAAACGGTGCAATTAACTGTAAACCTTCTTTCCATGGGAAAAGTACAGTGCTGGTTTTAGAAATGCTTAAAGAAAACATATTAGCATTTAGCCAATCATGAATTTTGGTTAATTTGAGATTTATGATAGCGATATCATTTTGGTTAGTGGGATCAATGGTATGTAGAAATTGAAGATCATCGGCATAAGCATAGACAGTAAATCCAATCGATTGACAGAGAGTTAAGAGGGGAACCAGGTAGATATTAAAAAGTAAGGAGGACAGTATGGAACCTTGTGGAATCCCAAAGTTGGAATTAAAAGACTTAGAAATTGAGTTATTGAAATGTACGGTGGATATCCTGTCAGAAAAATATGATCTGAACCATTCAAGGACTTGATCAGATATACTGATGGATGCAAGTTGTTGAAGAAGGAGATGGTGATCTATAGTATCAAATGTGGCCGCGAGATCTAAGGAGACAAGTAGGACAGACTTGTGTTGGTCAAGGTAGTAATGAATAGTTGTAGTAAGACCTAGAAGGGAATGTTCTGTGGAGTGATTTTTACGAAAACCTGCTTGATTAGGATGCAGAGCCTCTGTTTTATCAATGAAATCTGACAGCTGGTGAAAGACGATCTTTTCAGTTAGTTTGGCTAGAAATGGGAGATTAGTGATTGGGCGATAATTAGAACAGTCCTTTGAATTATTTTTCGGGTCTTTGATAATAGGATAATGAATTGAGTGTTTCCAATCTACTGGAAGACTAGCAGTAGAAAGACTTTTATGAACAATTTTGAGCCCAAATATAGGGAAGTAGCATTTTAAAAAGAAAGGAGGAAGGGGCTCAGCTTTAGAACCCTTTATATTAATAGAGTGAAGCATACGTTCGATGTCTTTTAAACAGGGTAGAGAGAATTGGAGCATGAGGCAGTTAGAGAATTATTCTTAATTGTTTCTTTATCGTTGATAATGGAAAGATGACACCCGAGGAAATGGTAGCTTTACTTGGAATATTAGATCTTATTAAATTAGTTTTCATCTAAAAGAGCTGATGAATTTCTTGCCTTAGAAATCTTTTTAATATAAAATTGTTTCTTTACTGCATTATGTGATTGACGGTAATATTGTGAGTGTTTCTTGTAGTTATCTAAATTATTTTTCATCTAAAAGAGCTGATGAATTTCTTGCCTTAGAAATCTTTTTAATATAAAATTGTTTCTTTACTGCATTATGTGATTGACGGTAATATTGTGAGTGTTTCTTGTAGTTATCTAAATTATTTTGGGTAGGTTTAGAACGCCATTTGCGTTCGGCAGAACGCAATTGTCATTTTAATAATAGGAGAGAAGAGTTAAACCAGGGGTTACGTTGTTTTTTTGGGGAAATTGTACAAGTGATTAAAGACACATAATTGTACAAGTGATTAAAGACACACAATTGCAGGATCTACAGGGCAAGGAAGAGGCACTCTGAATCAATTTAGAAAGAGGGAATGGTAAATATATTTACATTGGTGTGATATACAGGCCTCCTTCACAGATGGAAGAAATGGATAGAGATTTAATAGTAGACATTCAGAATATATCTATAAAAGGACAAGTTTTACTAATAAGTGATTTTAACATGCCAGATGTTGATTAGGGAATCCCTATTGCGGGGTCTTCTAGAAATAGGGAGATCCTGGATTCTCTGTACGGAGAACTGTTCCAGCTGTTGATAATGGAACCCACGCAGGATGGGGGTCATACGGGACTTAGTGCTTACAAATGGGGAAAGTGATATTAAAGTGGGTGATCATCAACTCTACTACAAACCACCTCACCCTCAACAACCCGCTAAATGTCTATAAGATCTACAACCTACCTCTCTAGCTAATCATTGTAACTCTGTTTTTAAATTAACCTTTTGTAATCCGCCTTGAACCGCAAGGTAATGGCGGAATAGAAATCCCTAATGTAATGTAATGTAATGTAATGTAATCATCTGGCATCCAGTGATCACTGCATGGTGCAATTTAATATTAAGACAGGTATAGAGGGGGCTCATTCAAAAGTAAAGATTCTAGACTTAAAAAAAAAAAAACTCACTTTGAACTAATGGGGGATTACATCAAAGAATTGCTGTCTGGATGGGAACGTCTGGAAGGAGTAGAAATATAGGGGCAAAACTGAAAGGAGTTATTGTAAGGGTGACAAACTTTTTTGTGAGGCAGAGGAAAAGAAGGCCGCATTGGTTTTCAAAAATAGTAGCTGAGAAGGTAAGGAATAAGAGGTCAGCTTTCATAAACTACAAAAGATTGCAAAAAGAAGAAGACAGGAAAAAATACTGGGAAAAGTTAAGAGAGGCTGGTCGAGTAGTAAGGAAAGCAAATAAATGGAAGAAAAAATAGACACGGTAAAATGGTGAGACAACATTTTTTAGATCTATCAGTGATGGGAAGAAGAGCAAAAGTGGCAATGTGAGACTCAAAAGTGAAGGGGAGGAATATGTAGTAGCCGATAAAGAAAAGGCTGAATTGCTTAACAAATATTTCTGTTCTGTGTTCACGGCTGAAGCGCTGGGAGTGGGACTGCAGAAGACAAACGTGAACAAGGATGGTAGACCCTGATCGATTTTCAGAGGGTTGTGTTACCAAAGAGCTAACTAAATTAAAGGTAGACAAAGCAATGGAACTGGATAGTGTACATTCAAAGGTGATGAAGGAACTTAGGGAAATTCTGGTGGCTCCACTGACTGACCTATTCAGTGCTTCCCTAGGGAGTGGTACCAAAGGACTGGCGAAGGGCAGATGTGGTCCCTCTACACAAAAGTGGAAGTAAAGAAGAAGTAGGGAATTACAGGCCAGTAAGTCTGACTTCTGTGGTAAGCAAATTAATGGAAACACTTTTATAACATAGAATGGTCAAGTTTCTGGAATCCTGTGGATTACAGGACTGGAGGCAACATGGATTCACTAGAGGTAGGTCTTGTCAGACAAATCTGATCAATTTCTTTGACTGGGTGACCAGATAATTAGATAGAGGATGTGCATTAGATGTGGTGTATTTAGAATTTAGCAAAGCCTTTGACAGTGTTCCACACAGACGTCTAATAAATAAACTGAGTGCCCTCAGGATGGGCCCCAAAGTGACGGGCTGGGTCAAGAACTGGTTGAATGGAAGACAACATAGGATAGTGGTTAATGGAGATTGCTCTGAGGAACAGGATGTTACCAGTGGTGTGCCTCATTGTTCTGTTCTAGGGCCTGTTCTTTTTAACATTTTTATAAGCGATATTGCTGAAGGGCTGTCAGGTAAGATTTGCCTCTCTATGGATGATACCAAAATCTGCAATAGAGTAGACAACCAGGATGGTGTGAATAGCATGAAGAAACACCTGGCGAAGCTTGAAGAATGGTCTGAAATTTGGCAGCTAAAATTTGATTTGAGTGGCATAGCTAAAATTTAATGCCAAGAAATGCAAGGTTATGCATTTGGACTGCAAAAACCCAAAGGAACGGTACAGTTTAGAGCACAGGTTTTCAACCGCCGGTCCGCAGAAAATTCCTGCCGCTCCGCGCAGGGCCGACGAGATGGACGCTGTTAAATTTCCTGCCCCGGTAGTGTTCGCGGAAATCTTCTGTTCCTCCCAGCCTCAGGCGATCAAGACAGGCTGCCGACGTCAGGCATTTCCTCTGTGAGTCTCGCCTATGTGGAAACAGGAAGTTGAAATAAAATAGGCGGGACTCAGAGAGGGAATGCCCGACGTCGGCAGCCTGTCTTGATCGCTGCCCCTGCCGAGTCGCCAAAGAGGGCCCCAGGGAAGGTGCAGGTAGAAGGGAGATGGTCAGCGTGTGCGGGGGCATGGGGGGTCAGCGTGTGGATTGGGGCCATCAGCAGCATCTGTGCTGAGAGTCTGCCCATGTGCAGGATGCGGCGGGTAGGATGCCTCCGGCTAGTCTTGGGCGGCAGGGCCTGCGGTGCAAAGCTATTTTTGCTGTCTTGGGGGGGTCGCGAATGTGCAGGGCACAACAGGATCATGGGGAGCCTTCAACAGTGGCTGTCTCCTCTCCTAGCAGCTCTGTACTTACCAGGGCAGTGATTCACTTTAGCAACTTCCCCTTTCCTCAGAGGCGGCAACGGACCCAAGGCTGCCTAAGGAAATCACTGCTGCAGGCAAGTACTGAGAGCTGCTGGAAGGAGAGGAAGCCACTGTTGGAGGTTGGGAAGCTGCTGGATAAAGGGAGAGCTGCTACTGCACCTGGAGGGAGGTAGAAAGAGAGATGCTGCTGGGAGGGGAAGAGGGAAAGGGATCGGAAGAGAGCTACTGTTGGATAGGGGGAAGGAGGGAAGGGAGAAGGAAAAAAGAAAGGAAACAGCTGGCAGGGAGATTAGAGGAGGGAAAGGGGAGAGACAGGAATGAGAAAGTAGAGAGAGATTGATGCTGGAAAGGGGGTCAGCAGAGAAATGAGAGAGGGATAAAGATGCTAGATCTGGTGTAGGAGAGATAAAAATGAAGAAAGCAGTGAAGCTGGAATGAATGATGTAAAAAGGAGAGAGGAGGCATAGGCTGGATGGAAAGGGGAGAGGGGCATAGAAAGAAGTCAGATACATATGGAAGGGGGAGAGGCCAGACAGTGGATGGAACGGGCAGACGCTGGAAGGAAGAGTGGAAAGAAGATGAAAGCAGAGACCACAAAAGGGAGAAAAAAATCATTTTATTTCTATTTTGTCATTACAATATATCAGATTTGAAATATATATCCTGCTAGAGACATAATGGGGACTGCAAAGCCTAACATTATTCCTATCATGTGTGACTGCAGTATTCTGTTAGCATGATATTTCTGTGTAGCATTCTGTAATAATTTGGCTTGTTCAGTTTTCTTGATAGTAGAGGGGATATATGTGAAGGGGAGGGGAGACAGGGGTTTTGTTGGTCCTTGCTCTGAATATTTATATTTATAAAATGACAATTGTACAGAATATGTTTCTTTTTATACTTTAATAAAATATGTTCAATATAAAATCATAACTGAGGCTTGTGCAGATGGGATCAGATGGTTTGTGGGGACCGAGCTTGCAGAGACGGGGCGAAAATGTGTTTTTTTATTTCGATCTTAGTAGTTTGCCGGTCCACAAAATAATTCTTTTATTTCTGCCGGTCCACAGGTATAAAAAGGTTGAAGAACACTGGTTTAGAGGGTAACAAACTTATATGCATGACAGAAGAGCGGGACTTGGGTGTGATTGTATGTGATGATCTTAAGGTGGCCAAACATGTTGAAAAAGTTATGGCGAAAGCTAGAAGGACGCCAGGGTGCATAGGAAGAGGTATGGCCAGTAGATAAAAGGAGGCACTGTTGCCCTTGTATAAGACTCTGGTGAAACCTCATTTAGAATATTGTGTACAATTCTGGAGACCATATCTTCAAAAATATATTAAAGAAAGATGGAGTCGGTCCAGAGGAAGGCTACTAAAATGGTGTGTAGTCTTCTTCATAAGGCATATGGGGATGGACTTAAAGATCTCAATATGTATACTTTAGAGGAAAGGTGTTAGAGGAGAGATATGATAGAGACATTTAAATACCCACGTAGTGTAAATGTGCATGAGTCAAGTCTCACTTGAAAAGAAGCTCTGGAATGTGAGGGCCTAGAATGAAGTTAAGAGGTGATAGGCTCAGGTGTACTTTTTTTTACAGAAAGCGTGGAACAGTCTCCCAGAGGAAGTGATTGAAACAGATTATTTGAATTCAAGGAGGCGTGGGATAGGTATGTGGGATCTTAGAGAGAGAAAGAGATCATGGTTACTGCGAATGGGCAGACTAGATGGGCCATTTGGCCTTTATCTGCCATCATGTTTCTAAGCTTGTGCAGTATTATCTCAAACACTGTACATATTGGCAGAAAGAATCATACAGTACATCCAGTCTGCCCAGCAAGGTGATCAGAGCCGCACCAGCCACCCACATTTCATCCCCAATTACTCAACTTACAGTTAAGAGGTCTTCTTCTAACCCTAAGTAGCACAGCACCCTCACTCATGGCACATGACAAAGTGATCTACAATCCTAGAGTTAGTAAAGCTTCACCTGTATTTTGCCATTTATCATCAGCCTCAGTTCTCACTACTCTTGCCCAAGATAACACCTAAAACAGCCATGTTGTATTTTCATTCCCCTATGTCTATCCTATATATTGCTGAATTTGCTTAGCACTTTTGACTATCACTTCACCTGATAATTCCAGGAGTCCACTACCCTCTCTGTGAAAAAGTATTTCCTTAGATTACTCCTGAGCCTATTACCTCTTAATTTCATTCTATGACCTTTGTTAACATTTTTAGCTCTGCATATTCTCACAAGTGTTTCGCAACTGTCCATCCCAAGCCATTTGGTTTTTTTGCAGCTATTTTTAGTTTTTGTATAGCCCGGATTAAACCTAAGGTTTTTCTTCTTTTTGGGGGAGTTTTTTCCTTGTGGTACAGTATTTTATCCGGAGCTGGCCTATGATTGAACATAGTTCCCCCTATAGGAGCCGCTGCCCCTGGGGACGTTTATTGGTCCTCCGGACTTTGAGGCCATTTGTTTAAATTCAACTTTGCTGCTTGGGTTGGACAATTAAGACATGTTTTTTAAAAAACTTTTTTGGTGTACACATTTCTCATCTTACTCCTGTATTATTTTTAATACTGGAAAAAAGTATTTCCTGACATTACTACTAGGTTTACCTCCCTGTAACCCCCATTCATGTCCTTTAGCTCTACTGCCACTATGGGCTCCTTTTACAAAGCCGTGTTAGCAGCTTTATCGCACGCACCTTTTTAGCGCACGCTAATCCCCGCGCTAGCCAAAAAACTACCGCCTCCTCAAGAGGAGGCGGTAGCGGCTAGCACGGCAGGCAAATTAGCATGGGTTAAATTGCTAATGCGGCTTCGTAAAAGGAGCTCTATGTCTCTGGGAGAGGTTTATTTCAATATTAATATCTTTCAGGAACTAAGATATCTATCATATCTCTCTCATTTTCTCTAGGGTATACATATATTCAAGTCCTTAAGTAACAAGTATGATTACATTTGTTTTGCGTCAGAATGAAGAAACCCACATTTCTCTAACTTATTAAAAAAAAATAATTTTCTATCAGTCTCCTCACTGTAATTTTGTTCTCATTTGAAAGCAGCTCCCAAAAGCCTCAGGCAATTGGCGTGCCCAGAGATGGGCAGCTATTCCCTTTATCCTGAAGGATACAGGATGCAACTGCTTAGTGCTGAAAGCCTACCAAGCCTGACTGTTAAGAGTGGCAGTTATATTTATAATTCTCAGAAACTGAAAAACAAACCAACCCTGCTGTTTAAATTATTATTATCCCAGGACAAGCAGGCATGATATTCTCACATGTGGGTGACGTCATCTACGGAGCCCCGATGCGGACAGCATTTCAAGCAAACTTGATTGAAGATTCAAGTCTGCAGTGCTGCACCACGCATGTGTGCCTCCTGCTCCACTAGAGGGCGCATCCCCTCCTCGTGGTCTCCAGTTCAATTTTTTCCGCCGAGCTAAGAAGACCGTTTTTTTTCCTAGCTCTGCCCCAAAGTGCTCCCTGCACCGCGATTTTTTATTTTTTCGTAGTTTATCAAAGTCGCTGTGCTAAATTTCTTAATTCTAGCTTGATTCCTGCTCCTCGCGCTCAACACGCTTTCGTTGCGGCCCGGGGGCTCCCGGGTCATCGTGGCCGGGTAGGCCGCGGCTACATGATCTATGTCACGGCCGATTAGCGGCTTTAAAAAGTGCACCCGGTGCGAGCGTCTATTATCCATTACAGACCCTCATCGTTGGTGCATCCTTTGCTTGGGTGCTGATCACCCCACCGAAACTTGCCCCCGGTGTGCAACCTTCCAACACCGGGCGCTCTGCTGCCGACGGGCCCGCATGGCGGACCTGTTTGCTGCCGACCAACCCTCGACTTCGGCCTCGAGGTCGGCCCCGGCTTCGGCCCCGGCCTTGACCTCGGCCCCGCCTTGGGACTCAAGCTCGAAGACCCAGAGTTTCCAGAAGTCTATGGCTCCGGGTAAGTCTCCTCTTTCCTCGACAGGTTCCATGCCTTCAAAGAAGCCAACCTCGGGGACGATGGCTGGACAAGGGGGAAATGCCCTTCCCACGGTCCCGACGAAGCCCTCGAAGACCTCTGGAAGTGCTTCCACCACTCGGGAATGCTCTAAATCGAGATTGCCCTCGGTGGAATGGCCTCGGACATGCCATCGATGCTGTCTGTGCCGGTATTCCAAGATCTGCTCCGGGCAATGATCTCGACGGAGCTATCGGCTGCCTTGGCTCACCTCCACCCAGCCCCGACTTCGACCTCGCGTGCGCCGGACCAGCCTGAGCCTCGCGTCGAAGCCCCTCGGGGCAAGATGCGCCATTTTCGCCACCTCTCTTCGTCCTCAGATTCTTCCCCGAGGCACTCGAGGTGCTCCACCCCGGCGGAGACCAGCGGGGCAAAACGCAGATTGAAAGTCCAAGACTCCTCGGGACACCGACTCTCAAAGAAGGCAAGGAGTTCACCTCCGAACCGAGGCCGCTCACCTTCGACACGATCAGGGGAACCGCTATGGGTGACCGAGCTATCCCTCATTAACCCCAAGCTGATTCTGACTCCCCCTCGGGCCGGGGCTCCGGCCCGAGGCTCCAGGCTTCCGCCGAGGGAGTCCGGGGAGAGGTCTCCGACTCGACATCGGTCGGTACCCCTTACCCCGACGTCGTCCCCAAGGGGCTCCTCGAGACGACGCATGTCCTCGACCCCGGAACGCTTCCATAGCGCGTCCCCGGCATCAGATCGAGGCTCTGAACGTGAACCTCGCTATTCCAGGGAGGCTTCCCCGTCATTTTCAGCGAAACAGAGGTCACGTTCACCGTCCCTGCATGGGGCCACGGGCTGGCATCGGCCCTCCTTCACGAGGTTCGTCCAGGACATGGGAAGAGCCCTTGACCTGGACTTACAGTCTGATTCGAGATACTCCAAAGAATACCTGGCGGAGCTGGATATGCCTTCTCCGCCCCGAGAATCTCTCCGGCTGCCGTTGAACCCGGTGCTCCGGCAGATCCTCATCAGGAACCTCGAGACTCCCTACATGGTGACGGCTGTCCCATCTAAGATGGAGTCTAAATACCGTAAGGTGCCCTGCCCGGGGTTCGAGCAACCACAGTTGTCCCACCAATCCCTATTGGTGGAGTCTTCCCTAAAAAAGGCTCACCCCTCTAAGGTATCCGCGGCCGTTCCTCCGGGACGCGAAGGCAGGACCTTAGATAAATTTGGCCGTCGCTTATATCAGAACTCAATGATGGCCTCTCGAGTTCTAAACTACACATTTACTTTTTCTTCATATCTGAAGCACCTCATTGGGCTCCTGGGCGCCTTCTCAGTAGACCTAACGACCTCCCGCCAGGCAGCGTTTGGACTCCTCCTCGAGGATTTCTCAAACCTCCGATTACATTTATTCCACACCGCTTACGACGGCTTCGAACTTTCATCCCAAGTAGCTGCCTTCACTGTGGCCATGCGCCGGCTGGCGTGGCTGCGGTTGGTCGACATGGATCCTAACCTCCAGGACCGCTTAGCCAACCTTCCTTGCGTTGGCAAGGAACTGTTTGACGACACCATCGAGGCAGCCACAAAGAAGCTCTCAGAGCACGAACGTTCCTTTGCCTCGCTCGTCCGCCCGAAGCCAAAACCACCGACCTCCAGGCCTTTCAGGGGATTGCCCCGGTGCTACCCCCAAAAGTCCACACCGGCCTTTTCAAGACCACCACCTCGGCGTCCCCAGACTCACTCTAGGGCACTGCCAAAATCACAGCCCTCCGCACCTACAAAGCCGTCTCCGTCCTTTTGACGGGATGCGCGGACTGGGGCTGGCCCCTTCCGCGCCAAAGCCCGGCCTTCCTCCCATCGGGGGACGCCTACGAGCCTATTACCCTCACTGGGAAGCCATAACGTCGGACTCATGGGTCCTTGGCGTGATCTCATCAGGATACTCACTCAACTTTCGAGAGGTCCCTCCCGAGAGCCCACCGAGTGCGTCTCCCCCCAATCGAACGCAGTTGTCCCTCCTTCTATCCGAGGCCCGAGATCTCCTTCAACTGCGGGCGGTGGAACTGGTTCCTCAGGAACAGATGGGCCAAGGTTTTTACTCCCGCTACTTCCTGGTACCAAAAAAGACGGGAGACCTGCGCCCAATTCTGGACTTAAGACGCCTGAACAAATTTCTGGTGCAGGAAAAGTTCCGAATGCTTTCCCTTCCGACTCTCTACCTCTTAATCGACAAGGGCGATTGGCTCTGCTCCCTCGATCTGAAGGAGGCCTACACCCATGTTCCGGTGCACCCCGCTTGTCGCAGATACCTGCGGCTCCAAGTCGGGGACCTCAATCTACAATATCGGGTCCTCCCCTTCGGCCTGACCTCGTCCCCCCGGGTCTTCACGAAGTGTCTCGTAGTGGTCGCGGCCACCCTATGCTCCCGGGGTCTGCAAGTATTCCCATACCTGGACGACTGGCTGATCAAAGCCCCGACCAGGGAGAGGGTTATCTCAGCGACCCGACAGACTATTATTTTCCTTCAGAGTCTGGGGTTCGAGATAAACTTTCCAAAATCCCAGCTGCGCCCCTCTCAGTCCTTACCATTCATCGGGGCCGTGCTGGACACGGTCCGTCTTCGTGCCTTTCTCCCCCCTCAACGTCGGGAGACGCTGGTAAATCTGAGCTGCCGGACCTTGAGCCTGACCTCCGTCTCGGCGCAACAAATGATGACGCTCCTGGGCCATATGGCCTCTACCATCCATGTCACTCCGTTCGCATGTCTTCATCTGCGATTACCACAGTGGACGTTGGCCTCACAATGGCGTCAAGATCAGGACCCGATCACCCATCCTGTGACAGTGACTCCTTCCTTGCGAAGATCGCTCCATTGGTGGGCCGACTCTTCGAATCTTTCCAAAGGTTTACTATTTCTCGCCCCTACGTATCACAAGGTCCTAACCACGGACTCATCGGAGTACGCTTGGGGGGCTCATCTAGATGGTCTCCGCACTCAAGGTCTGTGGTCAGCAGAGGATCGTTGCTGCCACATCAACGTGCTGGAACTTCGGGCCATTTACCTCGCCGCGGTGGCCTTTCAACACCTGCTTCACGACCGGGTGGTTCTCGTCTGCACGGACAACCAGGTGGCGATGTACTACGTAAACAAGCAAGGAGGGACGGGGTCCTGGTCCCTCTGTCAGGAAGTGGGCAATCTCCCAAAACATCTTCCTGCGAGCGGTTTACATACAAGGAGAACAAAACTGTCTGGCGGACCGGCTCAGCCACCTCCTCCAGCCACACAAGTGGTCCCTGCATGCTCAGGTCCTACGCCAGATATTCGACAGGTGGGGGACCCCCCAGATAGATCTGTTCGCCTCCCCCGACAACCAAAAACTGCCTCTTTTCTGTTCAAGGATTTACTCCCCGGAACGTCTCGAGGCCGATGCCTTCCTCCTCGATTGGGAGGGAAGATTCCTCTATGCGTTCCCACCCTTCCCTCTGATCCTGAGGACACTGGTTCATCTGAAATCGGTGCGGGCCACTCTGATCTTGATCGCTCCTCGGTGGCCCCGCCAGCCTTGGTTTTCCCTACTGCTTCAACTCAGTGTCAGGGAACCCCTACTTCTGCCTGTATTTCCCTCTCTACTATCTCAGAGTCGAGGCTCACTGTTACATCCCAATCTTCAGTCTCTTCATCTGACTGCTTGGTTCCTTTCCCCCTGACCTCTCCCCCACTATCACAGTCGGTCAGGGAGGTATTGGAGGCTTCTAGGAAACTATCAACTAGACTCTGTTATTCCCAGAAATGGACTAGATTCTCGTCCTGGTGCTCCTCCCACCGCCAGGACCCAATGACAGTCCCCGTGCCTTTGGTTCTGGAGTATTTGCTTCAATTGTCCCACTCAGGCCTGAAGACAACTTCCATTCGCGTGCATCTTAGTGCAATCGCTGCCTTTCATCAGCCCCTGGAAGGGAAGGCTCTTTCGCTTCATCCCTTGGTCTCTCGTTTCATGAAAGGTCTTTTGAATGTTCACCCTCCCATCAAACCTCCCCCTGTGGTTTGGGATCTAAACGTCGTCCTGGCTCAACTGATGAAACCCCCCTTTGAGCCTATGGATAAGTGTCATCTGAAGTTTCTCACTTGGAAAGTGATCTTCTTGCTGGCCCTCACATCTGCTCGGAGGGTTAGTGAACTACAAGCTCTGGTGGCGGACCCGCCCTTCACGGTTTTTCACCATGACAAGGTAGTCCTCCGCACTCACCCTAAGTTCTTGCCTAAGGTAGTATCTGATTTTCATCTCAACCAGTCCATTGTTCTGCCTGTATTTTTTCCCAAGCCCCACTCTCATCCTGGAGAGGTGGCGCTTCACACCCTTGACTGTAAGAGAGCGCTGGCCTTCTACCTCCAACGCACTCAATCTCACCGGAAAGTTCCTCAATTGTTTTTATCGTTCGACCCCAATCGATTGGGGCACCCAGTTTCCAAGCGCACCTTGACAAACTGGTTGGCTGCTTGTATTTCTTTTTGCTACGCTCAGGCTGGTCTCGCGCTACACGGTCGAGTCACAGGGCATAAAGTCCGAGCGATGGCAGCTTCGGTAGCTTTTCTCAGGTCTACGCCTATCGAGGATATCTGCAAGGCTGCCACGTGGTCTTCGGTTCATACCTTCACCTCCCACTACTGCCTGGATACATTGTCCAGGAACGATGGTCGGTTCGGCCAATCGGTATTACGTAATCTGTTTTCTTAAATTGCCAACTTCCCTCCACCCCTTCGTTATTAGCTTGGAGGTCACCCACATGTGAGAATATCATGCCTGCTTGTCCTTGGATAAAGCACAGTTACTTACCGTAACAGGTGTTATCCAGGGACAGCAGGCATATATTCTCACTACCCGCCCACCTCCCCGGGGTTGGCTACTTTGATGGATATGTGAACTGGAGACCACGAGGAGGGAATGCACCCTCTAGTGGAGCAGGAGGCACACATGCTTGGTGCAGCACTGCAAACTTGAATCTTCAATCAAGTTTGCTTGAAATGCTGTCCGCATCGGGGCTCCGTAGATGACGTCACCCACATGTGAGAATATATGCCTGCTGTCCCTGGATAACACCTGTTACGGTAAGTAACTGTGCTTTATTTTTTAAAGAGCATCCACAATGAATTGCTTGAGTGAGATGTGCAGTTCATGACATTACTATTTACAATATATGTGAGTTTTGTGTGCGTTTAGCAAACTGTTGTCTTACAGTCCACAATATGAAATCACTGCAAAGCATTCTGGAATCATGCTTTTATAAGGAGGCAATTGCCTTTAAACTCCTAATTTTAAGCATGAAGATCTCCGACTATATTGTAAATTGCCTTGAACCTAATTAGGTATAGTGTGACTCAGAAATACTGGATTAGATTAGCTATGTAAGCATAAGGGGAGAGTTCTAAGAGGCTTGTAACTTGATCATTCCTGCTGAAGCAGCTGAGGACTCTGCATTTGTTTTGCTGTGATCCGAGAGAGGGGAGGGAGAAGGTTTCTCCCAGCATGTAGAGATTTAATCTTTTTTTCCACTCCACCATAAAAAGCAGATATTATGATTATGCATTTGAGGGAGCCTCTTGGTTTTCTAGGAGTTTCATTAATCTAATCTGATATTTGTTGGTCGCGCAATACCTATGCAGGCAGAGGGGCATAGAGGGGTTTTGAAGGGGGAAGGAAGAGAATTTATAGGAGAAAAGGAGAAGTGGGACCTAGTCATACTAGGCAGAATATTTTTGAAGGTTCATGTAGTGTTCAGTTATCAAAGAGAAGAGTTTTCCTTTTTTTTTTTTTTTTGGAATAGGGTAAAGCCATTCCAGATTTTGACTCACAGGAAGGTAAGCATGGAGTGGAATATTCATCTGTACTTGAGAATTTTTGTCGAGGGAAGGTTTAGTTGTATCCAGTTAAGAATTCTGCGAGAAGAGCGGCTGAGTTTCCGTAGAGTATGTTTTGAATTTTATTCGTGGTGAGATGAGTAGCAAGTGAAGTTGCTTAAGGTAGGTGGAGACTGAGTTGTATTTTTTCAGTCTGAAAATGAGTTTTATTGCAGTGTTTTCAAGGAGCTGAATTTTGTGGACTAGGGTGGCGTTGATTCCTATATAGGCAGAGTTATAGTAATCCAGGTGGGGCAGAATCATCATCTGAACAATGAGGGCAAAATGATGCTGATGAAAGTATGGTCTGATGAGTCTTAATTATCTCATTTTGAAAATGGATTTCTTCTGGAGGTGGGATATTTGTGATTCCATAGTTAGTGTGGAGTCTAGGATGCAGACTAGGTTAATTATCAATTTATGCAGTCCCTTATGATACCTAATGTGGCTGACTGAGGGAAAATAAAGCAGAGGAGAGGCACAGGGTGGCAGGGACTAAAGTAGTGTTTCTCAACTCGGTCCTGGAGTACCTCCCTTGCCAGTTGGGTTTTCAGGATATCCACAAGAAATATGCATAAACTTCATTTGCAAATGCTGCCTCCATTATATGCAAATTTCTTTCAGGAATATTCCTTGTGGACATCCTGAAAACCCGACTGGCAAAGGAGTACTCCAGGACCAGGTTCAGAAACACTGGACTAGAGAATGATACGGGGGCAAATTTTTCCCCCGTCCCCGCGGGAACTCATTTTTCGTCTCGACAAGTTCTTTTCTTGTCCCTGCCCAATTCCTGCAAGCTCTGTCCTCATCTGCACAAGCCTCAAACACTTTAAAATCATAAGTGTTTGAGGCTTGTGCGGTTATGACAGAGCTTACAGGAACGGAGCAAGGACAGGGAAAGTGACGGGGACAGGACGGGGAAATTGAGTTCCTGCGGGGATGGGGGACAAATTTGTCCCTGTGTTATTCTCTAGTAGGGGGAAAAAAGTTGATTGCTAACTATCCAAACACTATAGAACGGATCACAATTTAAAAATACATCATAACACAAGAATAAACTTACAAAACTCACTACTTGTGCAAGCAATCTTACAAACATCCCTGTGAAAGAACTAATCATCTACACAAAAGCTTAAAAATAGTTACCTGAAACAAAAAATATACAACCCTTCCCCCCCAAAAAAAAAACCCAGCAACACACCACCCTAAGCTTTTACTGTGATGTATGTAGCTGCCTTTGAGGTTGATACAGTGTAAACAGGCTGCCGAAGACTTACAAACCCCCAGCACGATATCATACACTAACCAAGCAACCTTAAAAACGAGTATAATGAGATCAGCATCAGGGTAGCAAAATATCTTACTATACAGTAGTGCTGCCCGATTCAGGAAAAAATATTTCGATTCGATTCAGCCTATTGAATTGATTTTTCGATTCAATTTTCCTGCCCAGATGGGTATTTTTTTCAGACATCCTGGTGGGTTTATTTTATAGCCTCTTCACCTCTTTTATTGCCTCTTCACCCCCTTTGCCCTCTCCTACCCACACTGGCACTGTGGTGTAAATAAAATAAACAAACAAAAAAGACCTTTCCTCTCTCTATTAAATCCTAGCTTACATTCGCAGTTCAAATCTAACATGCGGTTCAAATCTAACATATTGTAATCACAAAACAGAAAATAAAATTATTTTTTCTACCTTTTGTTCTCTGGTCATTATTGAAATCATGTTGGTTCCAGGCTCTGGTTGTCTTCTGATAACTTGCTTGCCAGGGTCTCCTGCCCTTTTGTCGTTTCCTTCTTTTGCTGTGCTAACTATCCATCTTCCATCTCTGTCCTCCCCTTCCCTCCTCCAGAGAATCTTTCCTTTTTTCATCTCCATCCCTGCAGCTGCAGCGATGGACTCCCCATCCCCAGATCCACCATATCTCTTTTTCTCAACTACCCTTTCATCCAACATCTCTCCCTCCTTCCCCACCACCCCAGGGTCCACCAGCTCTCCCTTTCTCTATCCAGTATCTCTATCCCTCACCCACTCTCCACACCATCCCTTGTGCTCAACTTCTCTCCTTTTCTGTTCCTTCCCTCTCTGCACAAGATCAGGGCTGGATTAATGAATAGGCCCAGTAGGCACATGCCTAGGCCCGAAACTGTGAGGGGGGCCCGCTGAAGGAGAACGACTCACCTTGCCATTTTTTTTAAACAGCAACAGCCCCCTCCATCCAGAGGAGGTGAACACCCGTGGGAGGCGAACACCCGTGGGAGGCATGAAGGGTCAGGCTGCGAGCAACGGCTTTGCAAAGAGAGTTGCAATGGGAAGAGGGAAGCCAGCCAGAGGAAGGAAACACCCGCGGAAGGCATAAATTTGGAACACAGAAAAGACGACGAGGGGCATGTTGGGACAGGGAAGAGAGGAGGGTCACATTTGGACAGGAAGGGAGAGTCAGGACCCTGGTTCGTAAGTATGAGTTTGATGTAAGTTATGCATTCTCAAACAGGAGACTGCCTGCATCAACAAAAAAACTGAAACAAATCAAAACCAAAAGAGAATCACCATGGTTCATATAAACGGTTGGGAATAAGCTTGCACAGAAGGACTTGACCTCAAACACTGGTTCACTTCCTTTTCTTTTCACCCTAGGTCAGCAAGGGAGGGAATGAGAGCGAGCAGAGCCGATGTTTGCGTGTGCCTGTGCTGATTTCTGTACATCCTGTGGGTGGTAGGAATGGTTCCTTGTGACAAGTCACGTAACCTTCCCATTGCCCCAGGCAAAAATAAGTACCCGCATATGTTATTAAAACCACTTTGATTGTAATCACAAGGCAGCAGCATATCAAATCCCATTCACTTTCTTCATTACACAGAATTTTCCTTAGGAGTATGATTGTTACTGATGATTTTGGTAAATTCTCTGGCTACAAAACAAATTGGTCAAAATCGGAATTAATGCCAGTTAATGTGTTAAGTAATCAAGACCTATTTAAAGAATTTCCTTTTAAGTGGAAGCCAGATGGCTTCAGATATTTGGGAATACAAGTACGCTCCACCTTGGATGAAACAATTAAAGCTAATGAACATAAAATGCGAGACACAATAAAAGATTTGATAAGAAATTCTCGCCTAAATGGTTATCCTGATGAAGACATGTTGAGACTGTACGAATGAGCATAGCACCAACAATTCTGTATTATTTAAATATGATCCCTATCTAATTCTCAACAGCATTGTATAAGGATTTGGACAAAGAGGTCAGTAGATTAATCTGGCAAGACAAACAACCAAGGAAAGCTTTTAAAACCTTACAGTGCACTAGATACTCCAGACAATAGTGAGAACATAAGAATTGCCACTGCTGAGTCAGACCAGTGGTCCATCATGCCCAGCAGTCCGCTCACGCGGCGGCCCTCTGGTCTAAGACCAGCACCCTAACTGAGACTAGCCCTACCAGCGCACGTTCTTGTTCAACAGAAACTTGTCTAACTTTGTCTTGAATCCTTGGAGGGTGTTTTCCCCTATAACAGCCTCTGGAAGGGCGTTCCAGCTTTCTACTACTCTCTGGGTGAAGAAGAACTTCCTTACGTTTGTACGGAATCTATCCCCTTTCAACTTTAGAGAGTGCCCTCTTGTTCTCCCTACCTTGGAGAGGGTGAACAACCTGTCCTTATCTACTAAGTCTATCCCCTTCAGTACCTTGAATGTTTTGATCATGTCCCCTCTCAATCTCCTCTGTTCGAGAGAGAAGAGGCCCAGTTTCTCTAATCTTTCGCTGTACGGCAGCTCCTCCAGCCCCTTAACCATCTTAGTCGCTCTTCTCTGGACCCTTTCGAGTAGTACCGTGTCCTTCTTCAGGTACGGCGACCAGTGCTGGACGCAGTACTCCAGGTGAGAGCGTACCATGGCCCGGTACAGCGGCATGATAACCTTCTCTGATCTGTTCATGATCCCCTTCTTTATCATTCCTAGCATTCTGTTTGCCCTTTTTACTGCCGCTGCACATTGTGTGGACGGCTTCATCGACTTGTCGATCAGAACTCCCAAGTCCCTTTCCTGGGAGGTCTCTCCAAGTACTGCCCCGGACATCCTGTATTCGTGCATGAGATTTTTGTTACCGACATGCATCACTTTACACTTATCCACGTTGAACCTCATCTGCCATGTCGATGCCCATTCCTCGAGCTTGATTATGTCACATTGCAGATCTTCGCAATTCCCCTGCGCCTTTACTACTCTGAATAACTTCGTATCATCTGCAAATTTAATCACCTCGCTCGTCGTACCTATGTCCAGATCATTTATAAAGATGTTAAAGAGCACGGGTCCAAGCACTGAGCCCTGCGGCACCCCACTGGTGACGCTCTTCCAGTTCGAGTATTGTCCATTTACCCCCACTCTCTGTTTCCTATGCTCCAGCCAGTTTTTAATCCAACCTCAATTCCATGGCTTGCAATTTTCCGAAGTAGTCGTTCATGCGGAACCTTGTCGAACGCCTTCTGAAAATCCAGATATACAATGTCGACTGGATCGCCCTTGTCTATCTGTTTGTTTACTCCCTCAAAGAAGTGCAGCAAGTTTGTCAAACACGATCTGCCTTTGCTATAACTGTGCTGACTGATCCTCATCAGCCCGTTTCCGTCAAGGTGATCAATGATGCTGTCCTTTATCAGTGACTCTACCATCTTTTCCGGTACAGAGGTCAGACTCACCGGTCTGTAGTTCCCCGGATCTCCCCTCGAACCTTTCTTGACTATAGGTGTAACATTTGCTACCTTCCAGTCTTCCGGAATCTTTCCTGATTTGGTCGACAGATTGGCTATTAGTTAAAGCAGTTCAGCTATGTCCCTTTCAGTTCCTTGATGACCCTCGGATGGATGCCATTCGGTCCCGGGGATTTATCGCTCTTAAGCCTATCAATCTGCCTACATACCTCCTCTAGATTGACCATCAATCCTGTCAGTTTTCCGTCTTCGTTTCCAGCATATAGCCTGATGGGTTCCGGTATGCTGTGTATATCTTCTTCGGTAAATATAGATGCAAAAAATGTGTTCAGTTTGTCAGCGATTGCTTTGTCCTCCTTTAGTGCTCCCTTTATTCCATGGTCATCCAACGGTCCCACCACTTCCTTTGCAGGTCGTTTCCCCTTAATATATCGAAAGAATGGCTTGAAGTTCTTCGCCTCCTTGGCTATTTTTTCCTCGTAGTCTCTTTTGGCCCCTTTTACCGCCTTATGGCACCTGCATTGATGTTGTTTGTGCTTGTTCCAGTTTTCATCCATTTTTGACCTTTTCCATTCCTTAAATGAAGTTTTCTTGTCTCTGATCGCTTCCTTCACCTCTACAGTGAGGCACGCCGGTTCTTTGTTCTTTTTCCTCTTGGATCCCTTGTTGATACACGGTATATATATATTTTGCACCTCGGTGACTGTGTCCTTAAAAAGGGACCAAGCTTGCTCTAGCATTTTTACAGTGCTTATCCTCTTCTTAATCTTCTTCCCTACCATGAGTCTCATCCCTTTGTAATTCCCTTTTCGGAAGTTCAGTGCCGTGGCTGTCGTTTTGGACCGATGTTTATCCCCTGCGTCCAGATCAAAGCGGATCATATTGTGATCACTGCTTCCCAGCGTTCCTTCTACTTCTACATCTTGTGCTGGTCCTCGCAGGCCATTTAGAATTAAGTCCAGGTGGCAGCTTTACAGATTTCCTCAATGGGAGTAGATCTAAGGAAAGCAACAGAAGCTGTAATAGCTCTAATTTTGTGGGCTGTGACATTACTCTCTAGTGCCAGTCCATTCTGAGCATAATGGAACGAGATACAGGGAGCCAGTCAGTTGGAAATTGTTCTCTTGGAAACCGGATGCCCCAACTTGTTTGGATCAAATGAGACGAAGAGCTGGGGAGAAGTACGATGAGGCTTTGTCCTGTCAATATAATAGGCCAAAGCAGGTTTACAGTCCAGAGTGTGCAAAGCGGTTTCTCCAGCGTGAGAATGAGGCTTAGAAAAAAACACTGGTAGAACAATTGACTGATTCAAATGAAACTCTGTGACAACTTTCGGTAGAAACTTAGGATGCGTGCGTAGAACCACTTTATCATGGTGAAAAACAGAGAAGGGCGGATCTGCCACCAACGCATTAAGCATTAAGGAAGACAACTTTCTAGGTGAGAAACTTGAGATGAGCTGAAGCCATTGGTTCAAAGGGTGGCTTCATCAAACTGGAAAGAATCACATTAAGGTCCCAGACAACAGGTGAAGGCTTGAGTGGTGGTTTAACATTGAAAAGCCCTTTCATAAATCTGGAGACCAGAGGATGAGCAATGAGAGGCTTTCCCTCAACTGGTACGTGAAAAGCTGTAATAGTGCTGAGATGGACTCTGACAGATGTAGATTTGAGTCAGACAGATGAAGAAGATAATCTAACATCAAATCCACTGACAAGAAAGTTGGATCATGATGATGAAGACGACACCAGGAACAAAACCTAGTTCACTTTTGTTGATAACATTGCTGGGTGGGTAGAATATGTCGAACAGAAAGATGTAAATCAGATGGATTCAGCCCGAGAGAAACCAAGTGGTCAGGTGTAGTGATTGCAGGTTGGGATGTAGAAGTGATTCCTGATGCTGAATAAGCAGAGTAGGAAAAACTGGAAGGAGAATGAGCTCCCTGGAGCTGAAGTGAAGTAGAAGGGAGAACCAATGTCACCTTGACCACCAAGGAGCAATGAGAATCATGGTGGCCGACTCTCATTTGAGTTTGAACAGAGTCCTCAACACTTCTCCTTTCTCTCCACAGACTCCCACCCATACCTTTCAACCTGGTGACACAGTCATCATCCAAAAGCTCTCCAAGGACAGGAAGCAGTCAGACTTTCCCTTTGATCTCCCACTCCTGTGATTGCTGCAACCAGGACCGCTGTACTCACGGAGGAGTTTCCTATTTGGATACACGCCAGTCGATTGAAGAGGGTTGACCTAAAATCCCAGAAGCAAGGCTTCCCTGCGCAGACCTCCTTTTCTCCAGTACAATGATTTTGCCGCATCATTCCAGCAACTTTATCATTCTCCTCCTGGCAGCAACACTGTTAGTCTTTTTTTCCTGTCTAGATCATCACCACCTGTGTCTATAGGGATGATGAGTCCTGGGTCCACAAAATTTTCTGTCCATACCCATCCGTACCTCCTCCCATGGGCTGCCCCCCAGTTGGAATCCAAAAGGATAAACAGCATATCACCTTCTGGTACAACTCCAGCAGTGTGCATGTAGCTACCTTCTCCTTTGATTATTGTGACATTATGGACTGTTCACACATTGATGCCATGTGGCAGTGCCACTGGTTCCATGATAGTCCTAAAACTAAAGATATATACATCTGTGTTACTGACTCATATTGGGGGGATCTGTGTGCATCCTGGGGAGCGGTAGGGTAGTTTTGATCCACATGTATACATAGATGCCATAGGGGTCCCAAGAGGGGTCCCCGACGAATTCAAGGCCCGAGATTAGGTTAAGGCTGGGTTTGATAAGAATGTTGATTGGATTAATTACATTTATTATAATCAGCAACGCTTTGTGAACTTAACTAGGGACACCTTGCAAGGTGTTGCTATCAGTTAGGCCCCACTTCTCAGATGACTTTCCAAAACCTCATGGCCTTTGATATGATCCTTGCTGAGAAAGGTGGTGTTTGTAAGATTCTTCCTGCCACTTCCTCCTGTTGCACCTTCATTCCTGACAATACAGGTCCTATGGTTACTATGGCCATTCAGAAATTAGAGGACCTCTCTGCTGAGCTCAAACGTAACTCTAGTTTATCTAATCCTTGGGATCAGTACTTTAGTTGGATGCAGGGATGGGTAAAAGACCTTCTTATTGTTATAATCTCTATTATTATCTGTATCCTTGTTGCTTATGTCCTTTTTAAATTGCTCATGTGTTGTATTGCCTCTATTACTGCTCCTAAACCCCTGCCTCGAGAGACATATCTGGAATATCTCTTCCTCCAAGCTAATACCGTTCGCTTATGACATCATTTTCATGACGTAAGAGGGGATTGAAGGGGCATATACTTCTTGTAAGTTTATTCTATTCCTGATTTCATCCTAAATGAAGACTGCTGAAACAGTTTGTATTTGCCAAGAAACCACAAGGCCATTTTCTCTTTGTGTTCTGAGCTCTGTGTCTTAAGAACATAAGAACATAAGTATTGCCTCTGCTGGGTCAGACCAGGGGTCCATCGTGCCCAGCAGCCCGCTCCTGCGGCGGTCCTCAGGTCCTTGACCTGTAAGTTATCCTGAAGTACCCTTTATAGTACCCCTCTATCTGTACCCTGTAATCCCTTTCTCCTTCAAGAAGTCATCCAGGCCCTTTTTGAAACCCATTATTGTACTCTGTCCTATCACCTCTCCTGGAAGGGCATTCCAGGTGTCCACCACCCTCTGAGTGAAGAAGTACTTCCTAGCATTCGTCTTGAATCTGTCTCCTTTCAGTTTTTCTGAATGCCCTCTTGTTTTTGATGTCCCCGCTAGCCAGAAGAATCTGTCCCTCTCCACCTTCTCTATACCTTTCATGATTTTATAGATCTCTATTATGTCCCCTCTAAGTCTCCGCTTTTCCAGGGTAAAGAGCCCCAGCTTCTCCAGCCTTTCGGTATATGCAAGGTTTTCCATGCCCTTAATCATTTTTGTTGCTCTTCTCTGGACCCTCTCGAGCAACACCATATCCTTCTTGAGATGTGGCGACCAGTACTGGACGCAGTACTCCAGATGCGGGCACACCATTGCTCTATACAGCGGCAGGATAACTTCCTTCGTTCTAGTAGTGATACATAAGAACATAAGTAGTGCCTCTGCTGGGTCAGACCACAGGTCCATCACGCCCAGCAGTCCGCTCCCGCGGCGGCCCAACAGGTCATGACCTATCTGAATCACCCCTTGGTTTCTCATCGAAGTCCTATCTTCCCATCAAATTCTTGACCCTTTGTCCCCGCACCCTTTTCCGTACCCTATGATCCCTTTGTCCCTCAGGAATCCATCCAATTCCTGTTTGAATCCCTGTACTGTATTCTGCCTGATCACTTCCTCCGGTAGCGCATTCCATGTGTCCACGACCCTTTGGGTGAAGAAAAACTTCCTTGCATTTGTCTTGAACCTATCCCCCTTCAGTTTCTCCGAGTGCCCCCTCGTACCCGTTGTCCCTCTCAGTCTGAAGAACCTGTCCCTATCTACCCTCTCTATGCCTCTCAGGATTTTGAAGGTCTCTATCATATCTCCCCTGAGCCTCCTCTTTTCCAGAGAGAAGAGACCCAGCTTATCCAGCCTCTCAGCGTATGGGCAGTTTTCCAGCCCTCTTACCAGCTTCGTTGCTCTCCTTTGGACTCTCTCAAGTACCGCCATGTCCTTCTTGAGGTGCGGCGACCAATACTGAACGCAGTATTCCAGATGCGGGCGCACCATCGCACGATATAGTGGCATGATGACTTCCCGCGTCCTGGTTGTGATACCCTTCTTTATGATGCCCAGCATCCTGTTGGCTTTTTTCGCCGCTGCTGCACACTGTGCGGATGGCTTCATTGATGCATCCACTAGCACACCCAAGTCTTTCTCAAGTCCGCTGTCTCCCAGCAGTGCCCCCACCATTCTGAGGTTGAACAACGGGTTCTTATTTCCTATATGCATGACCTTGCATTTCTCAACGTTAAAGCGCATTTGCCATTTGTGTGCCCAGTCTTCCAGCTTGTCCAGGTCCCTTTGCAGGTTCTCACACTCCTCCCTGGTCCTAACTCTGCCGCAGAGTTTGGTATCGTCCGCAAATTTTATAACCTCGCATTTTGCCTCCGTTTCCAGGTCATTGATAAATATGTTGAAGAGTAGCGGCCCCAGCACCGATCCCTGCGGCACACCGCTCGTGACTCCCCGCCAGTCTGAATATTGGCCCTTCACTCCGACCCTCTGCAGTCTACCTGACAGCCAGTGCTTGATCCATCTGTGTACATCTCCGCCCACCCCGTGGTTCCACAGCTTCTTAAGCAGCCTTTCATGTGGCACCTTGTCAAAAGCCTTTTGAAAATCGAGGTAAATGATGTCCATGGGTTCCCCTTTGTCCACCTGACTGCTTATTCCCTCAAAGAAGTACAGTAGGTTCGTAAGGCATGACCTTCCCTTACAGAATCCGTGCTGGCTTGTTCACAGTAATTCATTTTTCTCGATGTGTTCGTAAATGTTGTCCTTGATCATCGCTTCTACCATCTTCCCTATAACTGAAGTCAGGCTCACCGGCCTGTAGTTCCCGGGGTCACCCCTTGATCCCTTCTTAAAGATAGGTGTGACATTCGCCAGTTTCCAGTCCTCTGGCACCTCTCCTGTTCTCAGGGATAGGTTGCAAACATGCTGGATTGTGCCCGCTATTTCCTGTCTTAGTTCCTTTAGAACCCTTGGGTGGATCCCGTCCGATCCCGGTGATTTGCCGCTTTTTAGCCTGTCTATCTGTTTGAGGACATCCTCCTTACTTACCTCTATATGCTCCAATTTTTCGGCCTGTTCCCCCCTCATGAGCTCCTCTGAGTCCGGTATATTGGATGTGTCTTCGCACGTGAAGACCGACGAGAAGAACGTGTTCAACCTCTCAGCTACCTCTTTGTCCTCCTTAATCACTCCTTTCCTATCCCTATCATCCAACGGCCCCACCTCCTCTCTCGCTGGTTGCTTCCCCTTTACGTAACTGAAGAATGACTTGAAGTTTTTTGCCTCCCTGGTCAGCCCCTCCTCGTATTCCCTTTTTGCTTTTCTAACCTCTCGGTGACATTCCTTTTGGCAATTCCTGTATTTCTGGTGATTTTCCTCCGTTGGGTCCTTTTTCCATCTCCGGAAGGACACTTTCTTGTCCAACATTCTGTTCGCTTTTTTTGAGGCCGCTGCACATTGTGCCGCTGGCTTCATCGTTGTGTCCACCAATACCCCCAAGTCTCTTTCAAGGTTATCCTGGTTGTGTTCCCCAATACCCTCCCTCCCATCGTATAGCTGTACATCGGATTCCCTTTCCCTATGTGCAAGACTTTACATTTCTCTACATTGAAGCTCATCTGCCATCTTTTTGCTCACTCACCCAGCTTGTTCAGGTCACTTTGTAGATCTTTGCATTCCTCAACAGTTCTAACCCTACTGGAGAATTTTGTGTCGTCCGCGAATTTTATAACTTCACACTTCGTCCCTGTTTCCATGTCATTAATGAATATATTGAACAGCAACAGTCCCAGCACTGACCCTTGTAGGACACCACTCGTGACCCCTTTCCAGTCAGAGTAGTGTCCCTTAACTCCTACCCTCTGTTTGCTGTCCGCCAGCCAATTTTTTATCCATCTGTGCACGTCCTCTTCCACCCCGTGGCTCCACAGCTTCTTTAGTAGGCGCTCGTGGGGTACCTTGTCTAAAGCTTTTTGGAAATCCAGATATACGATGTCTATAGGGTCACCTTTGTCCAGTTGTTTGCTTATTCCCTCAAAGAAATGCAATAGGTTTGTTTGGCATGATCTTCCTTTACAGAAACCATGCTAGCTTGTTCTCAACAGTTTATTTTTTTCTATGTGCTCATTGATACTTTCCTTGATCAATGATTCAACCATCTTCCCCGGAACTGAGGTTAAGCTCACCGGTCTGTAGTTCCCCGGGTCGCCTCTCGATCCTTTTTTGAAGATAGGCATAACATTTGCTATCTTCCAGTCCTCCGGGATTACCCCTGTTCTCAAGGATAGATTACAAATCTGTCGCAGTAACTCTGCTGTTTCATCTTTGAGCTCTTTCAGTATTCTTGGGTGGATTCTGTCTGGGCCCGGTGATTTGTCAGTTTTTAATCTATCTATTTGCTTGAGCACGTCTTCGAGGCTTACTTCCAAGTATGATAGTTGATCCCCCTTGAAGATTTTTTCCGGTTCAGGCACGTTGGATGTGTCTTCTTTTGTAAAGACTGACAAGAAGAACGTGTTTAGTCTATCAGCCACCTCTTTTTCTTCCTTCACCACTCCCTTCCTGTCTCCCTCGTCCAAAGGTCCCACCTCCTCCCTCGCCGGCTGCTTTCCTTTCACATATCGGAAGAATGGTTTAAAATTACGTGCTTCCTTGGCTAGTCTCTCTTCGTATTCTTTCTTTGCTTTCCTGACCACTCGGTGACATTCTTTTTGCTGCTTCCTGTGCTCCTTCCAATTTTCGTCAGTTTTGTCCTTTTTCCACTTCCAAAATGATTTTTTTTTGTCTCCTCTCACTTTTTTAACTTCATTGGTTATCCATGCTGGATTTTTTTGTATGATTCTTCTTGCATCCCTTCCTAAATCTGGGTATATGCAGGTTTTGCGCCTCATTTACCGTGTCTTTGAATAAAGACCAGGCTTGCTCCACAGTCTGAGCTTTCTTGGGTGCTGTTTCTGAGTTTCTTCCTCACCATTTGTCTCACGGCATCATAGTTCCCTTTCTTGAAGTTAAACACTGTTGCATTGGTTCTCATCCCTTTGGGTAATCCCATTTCTACTTTGAACCGGATCATGTTGTGGTCACTGATTCCTAGTGGTCCCACGACCTCCACTCCCTTTGCAGGTCCTTTCAGCCCGTTCAGGATTAGATCCAGAATCGCTGACCCTCTCGTTGGTTCCTTGACAAGTTGTTCCATGAAGCAGTCCCGTACAGCCTCCAGGAACTCCATTTCCTTAGTACATTTTGAATTTCCAAAACTCCAGTCTATCCCGGGATAGTTGAAATCTCCCATAACTATGGTATTAGTATGCTTGCATTCCCGCCTCAACCCGACCTCCATTTCTGTGTCAGTTGCTTCATTTTGCCCAGGTGGACGGTAGTACAGCCCCATCTTTATCTCAGATCCATATCTACTTGGTATTTTAACCCATAGTGACTCCAGTTGGACATTTGTCGCTGCTGCTGCGTCCACTCTGGCCGAGTAAATGGTGTCCTTTATGTATAGTGCTATTCCTCCTCCTTTCTGATACATCCTGTCTCTTTGGTAGAGCTTGTACCCTGGCAGTACTGTGTCCCATTTGTTTTCCTCGTTCCACCATGTTTCCGTGATCCCTATGATGTCCAGGCTCTCATTTTTGGCCATGACTTCCAATTCCCCCATATTTTTAGGCTCCTTGCATTAGTGTATATGCAGTTCAGGTCCTCATATTTTCTCTTCCTTGCTATGTTTCCTTGTGTTTCATTCTTTCTGTCCCCTTCCTGACTTGCCGACTCCTGATTTATGTGTCTTTTGTCTTCCCCTTGTGGTATGTACCTATTGTCCTCTTCTTGTTCCTTCTCTTCATCCAGTTCCATTTTGACTTCCCCGTGTAGTATGTTCCTCGTGTCCTCCTCTCCTTTGTCTTCCCCTTGTGATATGTGTCTACTGTCCTCCTCTTGTTCCTTCCTGTTGTCCAGTTCCATTTTGACTTCCCTTTGCAGTATGCTCCTCCTAACCTCTTCTTGCTTCTTCTGTTTCTCTTGTTTATTTCGCTCATGATGTTTGCCATTTGCGTCTTCCCGGCGTTTGTCCCACCCAGTATCTTCTTGGGATACTGTCTTCAGATCCGTCGACACCAGGTCAACTGTCGGCTTTCCCCTTCTACTTAGTCTAAAGTAGAGACTCCATCTTCTTCCCCACTGGTCTGACTTCAAGACACAGTGCCAATCACTGACACCTCTGAGCCTTAGTATGCTAGGAGGCTGCATTTCCAGCCACCTCTTAGGGATGACTCGGCCCTCCTTCTGCCTTCTCCATCACTGACTTCAATATTGTTTCTCTTCTGATGTCCATCAGTGCAATGCCAAATGAGGGTCTCCATTAGCATAGTGGGCGTGAACTACCCACATGCTAGCCCTACATTCGCTGGGAGTATAAAAAAAGATTGAAAATTCTCCTATTAAGAGGCATATTCAAATTAAAAAGTAGATTGTACTCATGATGCCATGACAGTTGGAAATCCAAAAGCAGTTAAAATCAGTTGAATCACCAATCAATAATATTAACCAAATAAAATTAATTAAGTAGACCAAAACCACAAAAATCAACCTTGTTTCTCCAAGTTCAAAAGAAAATAAAAAGTAAAGACTCAAAGTCCATATACTCTTATTTCAGTGCATCCTCCACAGCTGACAGGATCACCAACTCAGTCCATTGGTGTCTCCTGATGAGACAAAAACTCCTTCAGCTTCTCAGGGTATTCAAACTGAAAGAATTTATCCTTATAAGTAACCCTTATTAATGCAGGGTAATAAAGCCCATATTTTGCTCCGATCTGTTTTAATTGTTGTCTCATTTGTAAAAATTGTTTGCGCCAGTTCACTGTTGATCTTGCAAAATCCGGGACAAAAAAACAACAACTTTGGAGTCTTTATAAATCAGGTTTTTGGTCTCCTTTGCCACTCTTAAGATTTCCATGACATGTTGGAAACGTAATCGGCAAAATATTAATGGTTTAGGTCCTGACTATTAGACCTTCTTCCTGGGATTCTGTTTGCCCTTTCAATTTCTATTTAAAATTCAATTTAAAATTAAGGGGGAGTATCTTCGGTATGACTTCCTCCAAGAAAGGTATTACATTCTTTCCCTCCACTCCTTCTGATAAACCCATGATCCTCACTCACATTATTCCTCCTAGAGCGATTCTCAATTCCCTCCATCCATTTTTCCATGTCCTGAAGAACTTTGTGGTTTTTTTTTACACTGCAGCTGCTTCGTTTCCACTTTTTCCACTCAAGTTTCTATTTGTTCCATTCTGGTGTTTACAATCTCCAACTTTTGTGCCAAATTTGCCACTTCTTCTTCCTTCACTGCTGCCAGTTGATCTGTGTTATCCTTCATCATTGATCTGAAATTTCTCAGCTCTTCAATTAGCTCTATCATATCAAGAACATCCATAGGCAGAGGAGTCTTGGAAGGTGTGAGCGGATCTACTTTTGGCCTCTTTGCCTTCCCACCTGTATTAAAAGCTGTTTCAGGCTTGTTCTGCTTATTACAAGACATTGTGAGGTAAAATTTCAAACTTTCTATCTCTGAGGAAATAAATTTAAAAATTGATAGCCAAAAATATGCCTGGGAGTGGGAGCTTCACAGCTACACGTCCATTCAGTAGTGGCTCCAAGTTCCGGAATCCAGTTAATGGGATTAAAAAAAAAATGTTTGAATAAACTCCTAAAAGGGAAATCCTTAGGCTGTTATTGAGACAGCTTGGAGAACTCCACTGCTTATTCTTAGGATTGTGTTGGCCACTGTTGAAAACAGGATACTGGGCTTGATGGACCTTTGGTCTGTTCCTGTATGGCAATTCTTATGTTCTTAAGATTTCACAACTTTTATGCATCTTTCTTGTTTTATTTCACCTAAGCCTTTTAGATTCAAACAGTTTTATTGATGCAAACATCATCAAATACAACAAATACATCATCAAAGCACATCAATAATACATCAATTTTATAATATAATATACATAATAAAAGACTAATTCCAATTTCAATAAATCCCCATTTTATCTATATGTGTTTGAACCCACACCGTCCCTCTTCACACCCAACCCTCCCCACCCAATAGTACCTTCTACCCAGTGATACTCTCTTCATTTAACTAAATATAAACCCCAATTAAGAGATCCAACTTAAAATTGAACTACGGCCCTTAGGATGTAAATCTTGCAAATATGAATCCCAGATTTGTATAAATAACATCTTTCGCTTTCTTTTAATTCCAGCATCTCTAGATTCCCAAATGGCCAACTGATGTAATTGATTCTGCCAATGCCAAAACCTTGGAGGATCAGGGATCGTCCAATATTGAAGTATACCATTTCTAGCCAAGAGACTCATTTTCCTACACAACGCCCTATTTCCTTTATGTAGATGGCCAAAAGCTTCTGGCAAATCCAAAATAAAGAAAGAAGGAGAACAGCGCAAAGATCTTCCAATTATTTTTGACATATAATTTATTATTCGCTTCCAAAAGTGTTGAATTATGGGGTAAAACCAAAATGCATGACCTAATGTATGACTCTCCTTCCCACATTTGTGACATAAAGGTGTAGGAAGACCTCCACTATAAAACAATTGTGTTCGTGTGTAATAGGCATGTAATGTAACCCTATAATACGTTTCTCTTAGCCATGAACATGATGTCACCCCAGGTGTCGCTCTTAAAGTACGGGCAATATCCCAATGTCTCAAATTAAGTTGTAATTCTTTCTCCCATTTATCCCGAATTTTCTGATAGACCTTGTCTTGTTGTAATTTTTGCAAAATAGAATGAATACAAGACACCGAAAGAGACATCCCCTCCTCCTGAGCAAACAACTCTCTCAATCTAGCACCTAAATGCAAACTCAACTGTACTCTGTCAAGGGATCTCACATAATGTTCCACTTGTATACAAGCAAATTGTGCTCCCCAGGACTCCCCCACCTTAGCCAACAATTCAGTACGAGTCAATAGCTCCCCCTCATTTCCCAGTATATGCTCCAATCTTAAAATTCCTCTTGCACCCCATAATCTGTACTCCCTAGAGTCTCTACCTGGAAGAAAAGCCGGATTACCTTGCAAAGGCAAGAGATCAGTAACCATTGGATTCCCTCTCAATAATTGTACAAACCAACGCCATATCGTCTGTAAAGTATTAAATACAACACTTGAACGAATAAGAGATGGTAACGCATTTCGCATACTATGTAGTAACGCAAATATAGCATAAGGAGCTAAAAACTCCTGTTCCATCTGAAGTGGAGTATAAATACTTGTTGCATTTACCCAATCACCCAAATGACGAAGTAAACACGCATAATTATAAATCCGCATATCCGATAAACCCAACCCCCCTCTATTCCAATTTCCCAACAAATCTGTCAACTTTAATTTAGGTTTCTTTAGCAGCCCAACAAAAATGAGTAATTTTTTTATAAAAGATCTTTAAATCCTTCTTGAGCAAACATAACGGCAAAAATAAACAACTTAACCAAGCAGATGCGACCCATTAAAGAAAGGGGCAACATCTGCCAAGTATCCAACAATATTTCCATATTCTGTTGTAGCCTATCCACATTAAGACGATATAATTGGAAAGTCAACATAGTCATTACTGTCCCCAAATACATAAATTGCCCTTTTGCCCAAGTCAATGGAAACTCTGATCCCCATAAAGCCTTTACCGCCACAGAGGACACAAGCACCTCAGATTTACTTAAATTTATACGGAATCCTGCATAATCACCTTACTCTTTAATCAATTCCAATAATGCCGATAAAGAAGACAAAGAATCCATGAGATGTACTAATATATCATCTGCAAAAGCCGAAAGTTTAAAAATAGTGTTTCCAATATCAATCCCTCGTATAGATGACATTGCATATATATCCCTAATAAGGGGGTCTAAAGAAAGTATAAATAATAACGGAGATAACGGACAACCCTGTCTCATCCCTCTGTAAATAGAGAACTTATCAGTATCAAAATCTTTTAACACCAATTTAGCTTGTGGAAGCGCATACAGAGCATGAACCGCAGATACAAAAAAACCATCAAAACCATACACTTTTAATGTATCATATAGGAAATCCCATCGTACCCTGTCAAACGCCTTTTCAGCATCAAAACTGACCAGTGGGATTTGTTAAGGGAAGGAGAATTACTAAAAATATGAGAAAATTATTACTATCTTTGGAACAGAGGGTGATGTATAATTCACCTAAGTCTTTTAAAGTATGCATTGTTCCTAAGAATTTTAAGCATGGAAACTGACTACACATAGCACAGTTACTTACCGAAACAGGTGTTATACAGGGACAGCAGGCATATATTCTCACATGTGGGTGACGTCATCTACGGAGCCCCGGCGCGGACAGCTTTTCAAGCAAACTTGATTGAAGTTTCAAGTTTGCACACTGCACCACGCATGTGCATGCCTTCTCGCCCACTAGAGGGCGCATCCCACCTCGTGGTCCTCAGTTCCATAACTAGCAAGGAAGCCATCCCCGGGGAGGCGGGCGGGTTGTGAGAATATATGCCTGCTGTCCCTGGATAACACCTGTTACGGTAAGTAACTGTGCTTTATCCCAGGACAAGCAGGCATGATATTCTCACATGTGGGTGACCTCCAAGCTAACCAAAACAGGGCAGGTGGGAGGATGGCAATTTAGGAAAACAGATTTTGCAATACTGACTGGCCAAACCGGCCGTCACTCCTGGATAGAGTGTCCAGACAGTAATGAGAGGTGAATGTATGAACCGAAGACCAAGTGGCAGCCTTACATATGTCCTCCATCGGAGTGGATCGGAGAAAAGCTATCGAAGCTGCCATTGCTCGGACCTTGTGACCCGTGACCCGACCCGGGGGAGGAAGGCCAGCCTGAGCGTAGCAAAAGGAAATGCAAGCGGCCAACCAGTTAGACAGAGTGCGCTTGGAAACTGGATGCCCTAATCGATTGGGATCGAAGGACAAAAACAATTGAGGGACCTTCCGATGAGACCTGGTGCGTTGAAGATAATATGCCAACGCCCTCTTACAGTCAAGCGTGTGAAGCGCCGTCTCGCCAGGATGGGAGTGGGGCTTCGGGAAGAACACAGGAAGGACAATGGACTGATTGAGGTGGAAGTCAGAAACAACTTTAGGTAAAAACTTAGGATGGGTGCGGAGAACCACCTTGTCGTGATGAAAGACAGTGAAAGGAGGGTCCGCAACCAAGGCTTGCAACTCCCCAATCCGCCTGGCGGAGGTGAGGGCAATCAGAAACACCGCCTTCCAAGTCAGAAATTTCAAGAGGGACTTGTTGAGTGGCTCAAAAGGGGGTTTCATCAGTTGAGCCAGAACTACATTCAAATTCCACACGACAGACGGAGGCTTAAGAGGGGGGCAAACCCTGAGTAACCCTTTCATGAAGCGTGTCACCAAGGGATGGAGTGACAGAGGGCGTCCCTCCAGAGGTTGGTGGAAAGCAGAAATCGCACTGAGATGAACCCGCACCGAAGTGGTTTTCAAGCCGGAGCGCGACAAATGAAATAAATATTCTAAAACCGAGGATACCGGAACTGATACCGGATCCAGGTGAAAAGACGAACACCAGGTGGAAAACCTGGTCCATTTCTGCGCATAGCAAAGCCTCGTCGAGATCTTGCGGGAGGCTTCCAACACCTCCTTCACCGATTGAGACAGGTCCGGAGGAGTCAGGGAACAAGAAACCAGGCTGTCAGGTGCAATGACTGCAGATTGGGATGTAACATGGATCCTTGACTCTGAGACAGCAGAGAAGGAGAGACAGGCAGGGGAAGAGGCTCCCTGGCACTGAGCTGGAGCAGCAGGGAGAACCAGTGCTGACGCGGCCACCGAGGTGCTATGAGAATCATCGTGGCCGTGGACGATTTTAGGTGTACCAACGTTCGCATGATCAGAGGGAACGGAGGGAATGCATACAGGAACCTCCCTTCCCAGTCGAGTAGGAAGGCATCCGCTTCCAGACGGTCCTGCGAGTACATCCGAGAACAATATAGTGGTAGTTTGTGTGTCTCCGGAGAGGCAAACAGATCCACCTGTGGCGTTCCCCAGCGAGCGAAAACCTCGCGTAGAACTGCTGAGTGTAGAGTCCACTCGTGCGGTTGCAGAAGTCGACTGAGTTTGTCCGCCAGGCAATTCCGTTCTCCTTGGATGTAGACCGCCCGGAGGAAGATGTTCCGGGAGGCCGCCCACTCCCAGAGGCGAAGAGCCTCGGAGCAGAGGGGCCATGACCCCGTTCCTCCCTGCTTGTTCACATAATACATTGCCACCTGATTGTCCGTGCGGACGAGGACCACCTGGTCCTGCAATATGTGAACGAAGGCTCGAAGTGCTAGGAAGATGGCCCGCAGCTCTAGCACGTTGATATGACACTGACGGTCTTCTGCCGACCACAGGCCCTGCGTGCGAAGACCGTCGAGATGGGCTCCCCACGCGTACTCCGAGGAGTCCGTGGTCAGGACCTTGCGAAAAGGCGGAGTGCGGAACAATAGCCCCATGGACAGATTTGAAGAGTCTGTCCACCAACGCAGCGATTTCCGCAAGGGCGGAGTCACCGAAATGAGGCGAGACACCGGGTCGCACTCCTGACGCCACTGGGACGCGAGGGTCCACTGAGGGATCCTCAGATGTAGCCTCGCAAACGGCGTGACATGTACCGTCGAGGCCATATGGCCCAGCAGCATCATCATGCGCTTGGCCGACACCCTCGATAGTTGAGAGACCTGGCGGCTCATCCGTACCAAGGCTTCCAACCGCTGGGTCGGCAGGTAGGAGCGTAGGCGCACCGTGTCCAGCACCGCACCTATGAATTGAAGAGACTGCGACGGCCTCAACTGAGACTTTGGAAAGTTTATCTCGAACCCGAGAGTTTGCAGGAAGGCAATAGACTGTCGGGTCGCTGAGATAACCCCCTCCCTGGTCGGGGCTTTGATGAGCCAATCGTCCAGGAAAGGGAACACATGGAGTCCACGTGACCTGAGGGCTGCTGCAACCACCACCATGCACTTCGTGAATACTCGTGGGGACGCGGCCAGGCCGAAGGGCAGTACCCTGTACTGGAGGTGGAGGTCCCCCACCTGGAATCGTAAGAATCTTCGACAGGCGGGGTGCACCGGAACATGGGTGTATGCTTCCTTCAGGTCGAGGGAGCACATCCAGTCCCCTTCCTCCAAGAGGGGATACAAAACCGGGAGAGATAGCATTCGAAACTTCTCCCGGGCCAGGAATTTGTTGAGCTTCCTGAGGTCCAGTATGGGGCGCAGGTCCCCGGTCTTTTTTGGGACCAAAAAGTAGCGGGAGTAAAACCCCGTACCCCACTGGTCCTTGGGGACCGGCTCGACCGCCCGAAGCTTCAAGAGGGCTTTGGCTTCGGTTATAAGGGTCGGTAGCTGCGAACGGTTGCAGGGGACTAAACTTGGGGGACTGTCCGGCGGCGAGGACACAAAGTTGAGCGAGTAGCCCTCGGAGACGATCCGGAGCACCCAAGCGTCTGAGGTAATCCCGGTCCATGCCTCCCGGAAGGACCGAAGACGGCCCCCGATAGGAAGGGGTTCCTGTGAAAGTGCGGAGGGGAACCCGCCCCGTCCGCTCAGCCCGTCAAAAGGAAGGCGCGGGCTTAGAAGGGCCCTGCGCCGGGGCTTGGGTTTGTCCCCCTCTGCCTCGCTGAGACGGACGTCTCGGAGGCGGTCTCGAGAAAGCCGGGGTCGACTTCTGAGGGTATCGGCGCGGCGGAGGCCGAAAGGGTTTCTGCGGCGGGGGCCTAGGTTTGGGGCGGACCAGGGATGCTAGAGAGCGCTCCTGTTCCGACAAGCGCTTGGTCGCCGCATCCAATGACTCGTCGAATAACTCGGACCCCACACAAGGCAAGTCTGCCAGGCGTTCCTGCAGGTTTGGGTCCATGTCGAGGGTGCGAAGCCAGGCCAAGCGGCGCATGGCCACCGCGAGGGCCGACACCCTCGAAACCAGCTCAAAGGCGTCGTACACTGCATGGAATAGGTACAACCGCAATTGAGACAGGTTGGACATAAACTTATCGAATCCTGCTCTTTGGGAGTCCGGTAACGAGTTTCGATATTGAGGAAGGTCCTTCACCATACCACGCAAATAGGAGGAAAAGGTGAAGGCGTAATTTAGAACCCTGGTGGCCATCAGGGAATTTGAATAGAGGCGACGGCCAAACTTGTCCAGGGTCCGCCCCTCCCTGCCTGGTGGAACCGCCGCAGAAACCCGTGAGGGCTGTGATTTTTTAAGAGCAGACTCCACCAGAAGAGACTGGTGTGAGAGCTGCGCCTTATCGAACCCTTTAGGGGGAATCGTCCTATACTTCGATTCCATTTTTGAAGGCACAGACGTGACTGTAAGAGGGTTTGACAAGTTCTTCAGCCAGGTTTGCAGAAGGACACTGTTGAGAGGGAGTCTAGGCACCTCCCTAGGAAGAGTGGGGAGGTCCTGTTCCTCCAAAAATTCTTTGGAATACCGAGAACCTACCATCAGGTCAATCCCCAGGGCTTGGGCCATGTCCTGAACGAAGGATGAAAATGAGGACGGCCTAGCCTGGGGAGACGGGGTTCTCGACCGCCCCACCGAGGAGAGGGGGGAGGCCTCATGGGAATAATGAGGATCCCTAACCGATCCCGAATCCCAGGATCCCCTCTCGAGGGCCCTCGAGGGGGAAGGGGAAGTTATCCTCCTCGCAGAACCCTTGGGTGAGGACCCAGGGGTTCGTGGGACACTCTCCCGTTTCCTCGGCGAGGCGGCCCGGGAAGACTTCCCATGAGGTGAGCGGAGGAGCCTCGGGTTGTCGAGGCGCAACTCCGACACCTGCAGCGCCTCGCCCCCGAACGACGAGGAACGGTCGCGCCGAGGCGAGCCTCGGGGCCGCTTAGACTTCCTCGATCGACGCCCCGTCCGAGGTCGCGTCGAGGGCGAGGCGTGTCTGGAAGACCCGGAGGAAGAGGAGGAAAGACGGCGCACTCTGCGCAACTTTTCTTTGGGCCTCACACTCCGCTCAGGGGGTTCCCCCGAGGTCGAGGTCCGGGGCGGGGCCGAGACCGAGGTGAACGGGGCCACAGTACCCGAGACCGAGGTCGCCGAGGCCGGGGCTCCCGAGGGAGCCGAGGCCGGGGCCTCCGAGACCGAAGGCGCCCCGGCCGAGGTCGAGGCCGCCGGAACCGCAGCACGCTGCAACACTTCCAGGGCTCCCGACAGCTCCGATGAGATCAGAGCGCGGAGGAGATCCTGGAAGGCCGGAATCCCCACGAAGGTGGGGAGTTCCGAGTCCGGGGCACACTCCCTGGAGGGCGACCTCGGTCTCGAGTATTCCCTCGGGGTGTGCGGAGTCGAGGTCCGATGCGGGGCCGGGGTCGACCCACCCGCCTTGGCCTGACTCGAGGATGGCTTCTTTGCTGAAGGGGATGGAACAGAGGACTTACCCGAAGCTTGCTTCACTGACGACGCCTTCGAGGAAGAGGGCCGAGGCGAGGCCGAGGCCCCCGAGGACGCCGAGGCCGAGGTCAAGGCCGGGGCCGAAGCCGAGGCCGACGTCGAGGCCTTAGGCGGCGCGTCGACGGCGAACAATTCGGCCATTCTTGCCTTACGGCGACGGAGGGCCCTGTTTTGGAAGGTAGCACAGCGATCACACGAGTCTGTCGGATGTTCGGGCCCAAGACAGACAATGCACCACCGGTGAGGGTCAGTGATGGAAAGCAACCTCTCACACCGGCTGCACTTTTTGAATCCCGTAACAGGACGGGACATCCACGAAGAAAAAGAAGAAGGCCGGGAACGTACCGACGTCCCGCGGCCACGGATTCCGGGAGCCCCCGGAGCCCGAGGAAAAACGAAAGACTTTTTTTTTTTTTTTTTTTTTGAAAGGAACCGAAAAGAAAAACAGCACCGCGAACTAATTCGAAGGGAAAACAAACTAAACGCGGCAGCTAGAAGGCAAAAACACTGGAGCTCAGATCCACAGGGCTTTCTTGCTCCGCGGAAAAATTTGAACTGAGGACCACGAGGTGGGATGCGCCCTCTAGTGGGCGAGAAGGCATGCACATGCGTGGTGCAGTGTGCAAACTTGAAACTTCAATCAAGTTTGCTTGAAAAGCTGTCCGCGCCGGGGCTCCGTAGATGACGTCACCCACATGTGAGAATATCATGCCTGCTTGTCCTGGGATAAGTATTAGTTTCATAGGCAATTTGTGTGCACATACATTTTTAAGCAGTGAAGAGGACTTAAATGTTTGCTCACAAATTTAACCCTCTTGAAAGCAGTTAGATTCCAGATTGCCTTTTTTGTTCAGGAATGATGGCCAAAGAGTTTAGTGGCCCTGTGATGCAGGGTTGACATGCTAGCCTTTTCCCCACCACTTTCTGTACGTGGAACCACTATTGCATTTCAGTCTGAGTTCTACATATGAATGGTGTCTGGGGCTCTGGGAAGGGAAGTAGGAATATGATCTTTGCCAGGAAGAGCAGGAATGCAATGTGTGATAAATCTGCTTAGAAAGTATGAGGGATGGGTGAGCCCAGACTGCAGGGAAGGAACAATGACCAAAGTAGGGAACCTAATAGGGGGAAGGCATAATAATAGGGGGCAAGGTAAGTCAGGTCAGAAGTGTGTGGTGCAGTGGTTAGAGCTACAGCCTCGGCTTCCTGAGGTTGTGGGTTCGAATCCCATACTGTTCCTTTTGACCCTGGGCAAGTCACTTAATCCCCATTGCCCCAGGTACATTAAATAGAGTGGGAGCCCACCAGGACAGTTAGGGAAAAATGCTCGAGTACCTGAATAATTTGTAATCCACATAGAATTGTAGGATATGCGGAATACAAATTATTTAAAAAAAAAAGTAGAGAGCAGCGGAGTGAAATAGGTACAGAGGAGTAGGGTATTTATCATCATATCCCAAAACAAAAATCAAACTGCAATGGAGGAAAGACATGAGGGGAGAAAGGCAGCAGGCAGGGAGGGAGAGAGAGAGAAAAAAAAAAGAAAGTGTATGGTGTGAACAGGTTAGGTAGGGAAGAGGGGCTACTGAGGGCTCGAAGGCAAAGCGTGAATGTGATACAGATGGGCTGGGAGTAGGATGGTAAACTGTGGTGATGAGTTGGGGTGAGGAGGAATAAAGATTGGTGGGAGTGCTACCCCTAGCATTTCTTTTAGTCAGAAGTCTTTCCTATGTGGCACCACCTGCTGTGCTCTTCATTTAAACAGTCTGACCACCCACTATGCTTTAATTTCCTTTATATGGACTTGGTAATTTGTGGTGAATTGAACACCCCCAATATGTTTGAAAAGTTGGTTCCTAGTGGTTCAGAGTGGGATCAGGCATGATCCTGGGGTCAGAAGGTGAGAGAAAGGTGGTGTGCCTAGGGGTGGCAAAAGCAGGTAAAGCAATTAAGAGAAGACATGAAAAAGAAAGAACAGAGAAGAGATAGAAGTAGGATGAGAGCAGATCAAAATATCTCAATGAACTAAGTTGCTCATTCTCTATAGTCACACATTGCCACCTACCCGCATCTCAGTGGCCAACCTTCTCATTCACTCACCTAACTTTAGGTATGCAGCCATCCCCTACCCACTAACAAGTCAAACCCAACAGGTCACATACTTCCAGCCAATCAGCCAAATCCATAGTCATGTACACTCTCATAAATATAGCTGCAAAAGTGTACTTATAGACATCCTTTCTCACTTCTATTTCTTCTTAACGATATTGCACTAACATACAGTCCAGATGTATACAGAGTGGCTATTATATTGAAGTGCCGATGGGATGTCAGATTTCCCTCTGAGTTATCATGCTCAGCAGGGTTAATTCTTCATTGTTCCCTCTAGCCGCACTTCATTCAATTATTACTTTCATATTCTTATTAAATTTCATAATTATTTTCATTAATTCATCTATAACAAATCTTTTAGTAGTATCTTTTAGTAGTAATTTCACTAATTAATTAATTCATTAAATCTTTTAGTAGTATGATTTAATTTCACTACTTAGCTTTTCAGCTGTTAATGTTAATCCCCTTCACCAACGCATTTCGTTTTCTTTGTCAAGGCACGAGGAACTAAAAAGGCAAACATAACACCATACTTACCATTAAAACAACATTTGGTGCCCCGTTGTTCAAGAACAAACTTACAACAGGCTCCTTCCTCACTTACCTACATTATGTTATCTTACATCTACAGCCATCGGCTATCTAAAAATGGCCACGGCATTCCAACTCCTGAACTATTTACGGGTACGATTCATTCTGGTTATAAACCCGGGAATTATGTTCTGTGAGAATCAGAATGAATCGTCCCCGTTGGTCTGCCATTGGAAGCTCTGTGGCCATAAAATGCAAGATCTTAAATGGCAGGTTCTTGATAAGATTATATTAGGTTGGGAGGGAGGTAATACAGAGCGGAGAGTAAATCTGAGGGAGTTAAGATGGATGTTCAGATTGAAAACCATGGCCACAGAGGGATTGAATGAAACATCCGACTGGATGGCTCAGTGGATTTTTAACTTTTCAGTCTCCTGGGATTTAGTGAATAGTCTGTCCAGGGTGAGATACTGAGCAGGAGTGATGGATACCAGAATCGGTTACATATAACTCATTACTAAATAAATTAAAGTAAATTAAATTAAATTAAAATTAAAAATCAGTTTGAAAAGTCACTAAAACAATAATAAAAAAAAAAAATTTAAAATAAAAAAAAAATTAAGCAATTTGGTTGTGATGCATCTTTGGGGATTCCCAAGATGTGACGCCATGAGGAGGGAGGAAGTATATAGTTCAGTAGTTGGAATGCCACGGCCATTTTTAGATAGCCGACGGCTGTAGGAGTGAGATAACGTAATGTAGATAAGTGAGGAGCCTGTTGTAAGTTTGTTCTTGAACAACGGGGCACCAAATGTTGTTTTAATGGTAGTATGGTGTTATGTTTGTCTTTTCAGTTCCCCGTGCCTTGACAAAGAAAACGAAACGCGTTGGTGAAGGGGATTAACACCAACAGCTGAAAAGCTAAGTAGTGAAATTAAATCATACAACTAAAAGATTTAAGTTATAGATGAATTAATGAAAATAATTATGAAATTTAATAAGAATATGAAAGTAATAATTGAATGAAGTACGGCTAGAGGGAAGAATGAGGAATTAACCCTGGTGAGCATGATAACTCAGAGGGAAATCTGACATCCCATCAGCACTTCAATAGAATAGCCACTGTGTATACATCAGGACTGTATGTTAGTACTTATAGACATGCTATTCCTCTACCCACCTAAAGAGACAGGTTGACCCGATGGTTGTGGCATGGAAGGCATTCTAAGAAACTCTCTCACAACTTATCTGTTGCTTGGTTAATATATCACAATCACTTTTTAAAAGTTCAGATTTACATGGTTTCTTTAGCTCCATTAATACAGACAAAATTGCTGCTCATCATGTTACATAATATGAATTGGTTATTATCTGAAGGTCAAGTGAAATTATTAATTGCTAAAATAGGGTCTTCATTCTGCTGCCCCTCAATATCTCTCCTCTCTTCTCTTTCCTTATACACCTCACAGAGAACTCCTTTCCTCAGATAAGCTGCTCTTAGCTTTACCCTTCTCCTCCACTGCCAATTCCAGACTTTTTTCCTTTCATCTAGCTGCCCCCTATGTCTGGAATAAATTACCCAAGTTTGTCCTTCAAGCCGCTTCCCTTACCTTGTTTAAAAGCAGACTGAAAACCAGTATGTTAGCTCTGCGTATGTCTGGTAGTGCTTTAGAAATAATTAATAGTAGTAGTAACAATGTTAAGGACTTTCTATCCTAGTTTCAGCTATTTTCTTAGCTATGCATGATTTTCCACATTTTCTTGTTTACTCTGGTAAAGCACAGTTACTTACCGAAACAGGTGTTATCCAGTGACAGCAGGCAGCTATTCTCACATATGGGTGATGTCATCAGCGGAGCCCGGATGCGGAAGCTCTCAAGCAGACTTGCTTGAAGAAACCAGAAGTTTCGAGTCGACCGCAACACACATGCGCGAGTGCCTTCCCGCCTAGCGTAGGGTGCGCCTCCTCAGTACAGATAGCTAGCAGAGAAGCCAACCAAGGGAGGTGGGTGGGTTGTGAGAATAGCTGCCTGCCTGAATAACACCTGTTACGGTAAGTAACTGTGCTTTATCCCAGGACAAGCAAGCAGCCTATTCTCACATATGGGTGACCTCCAAGCTAACCAGAATGGGATAGTGGGAGTGTTGGCAATTTAGGAGAATAAATTTTGTAATACTGTTTGGCCAAACTGTCCATCCCGTCTGGAGAAAGATCCAGACAATAGTGAAACGTGAAAGTATGAACCGAGGACCAAGTATCAGCCTTGCAAATTTCCTCGATAGGATTAGATCTGAGGAAAGCTACGGAAGCTGCCATTGCTCTGACTTTATGGGCTGTGACTCTACTGTGTAGGGGTAATCCAGCCTGGGCATAGCAGAATGAGATACAAGCAGCCATCCAATTGCAGATGTCCCAACTTGTTTAGATCAAAGGAGAGAAAAAGTTGAGGAGCAGTTCTATGTGCTTTGGTTCCAAATAGAAGGCCAAAGCACGTTTACAGTCCAGAGTATGAAGAGCTACTTCTCCAGGATGAGAATGAGGCTTTGGAAAGAACACTGGAAGAACAATGGATTGGTTGAGATGAAATTCCAATACCACTTTAGGGAGGAATTTTGGATGATTACATAGGACCCACCTTATCATGATAAAACACCATGAAAGGTGGATCAGTAACTATGTCTTGTAGGTGTCGTCGAAGAGAGAGTCATTGCAAACGACGAAGGTCTAATGAGGCTCGAGGTGGAAGTAGTAGAAGCAGGAGGAATCTCAGTCGAAGGTGAGACCGAGGGCGTCTTCGATGTCGAGGGATCGGAGGAAGAATCCATCCCGAACAGCTTCTCCACTAAAAGATGATGACGTTTAAGGGCTCGAGGTTGAAGAGTAGCACAGCGCTTGCACGACTTCGGATGATGTTCCAGCCCAAGGCACTTGAGGCACCGATGGTGTGGGTCCATAAGGGAAATCGCACACTGGCACTGGCTACACTTCTTGAAGCCCGTGACAGGCCGGGACATAGGAGGAAAAATAGCCGCTGCAAGATTGAAGCTCTTGGGCTGTGGCCGAGCGGCCTGCCCCGGCAAACGGATGGAGGATTGAAATTTTTTATTTTTTTTTAAACTAGAAATAAAAGAAATAAAGTAAGAACAGCGATTCGTGAAGAAAAAAATACAAATCGTGGTTCAGAGAAGGCATGAAGTAACGAAGTTAAACGCAGAGTCAAAGACGGACTTCTAGGCTCCGCGGAAAACTGAGAACTGAGAAGACGCGCCCTACGCTGGGCGGGAAGGCACTCGTGTATGCACGGTGCGGTCAACTCGAAACTTCTGGTTTCTTCAAGGAAGTCTGCTTGTAAGCTTCCGCATCCGGGCTCCGCTGATGACGTCACCCATATGTGAGAATAGGCTGCCTGCTTGTCCTGGGATAATTGTTGCTTCATGGTGGTGTCTAAAGAAAGGAAACAATCTCAGTATTACAGGGGCCTGGATTACCAAATGTCTGACCCCCAGGCATTTGACAACCTGGTCCTGACCGATGACTTTAAAGCATAAATGAGTGAAAATAAGGTTCACCCTCACCTTGGGTTCCTCTGCAAGCTTGGTGTCATTTTGTATAATGACCTTGGAACCATCTGCGTTCTTCTCTGTAATCTTCTTCAGCTTCTCCTCACACTGTTCAGTAATTTCTTTCATTTTAATGCTGCACTGAGTCCTTCAGGAAAACAGAACACATCCTCATTTTTCAAACTTCACTCAGATCGAACACCTATAAAGATCATCTTTATGGCCGTCTACAGAAACCCACTCTACTTGAACCAGCGATGGACTGTCAGATCCATTAACATATTTGAATATTATCTCACTACATATACTTCTAGTTGCTTTGTTTGTAACATCCAGAGAAGAAACATATGTGATCTTCAGACTCATAGAAGATTCTCATGTTGAAAAGAATCCAGTTATTTCAGTAGCCAATACAAGAATTCTGCATTTTTGCAAAACACGTGTGCCATAATATGCAACAGAGCTTTCCTATGGTTTGGGACATTCTGTATTGTTTTAGCTGATTTCTATCTTTAGGCTCTGCTGAGCAGACAAGAATGCTCTAAAGCAGTGTTCTTCACCTGCCGGTCCGCAGACCAGTGCCAGTCTGCAGAAAATTCCTGTCGGTCTGCACAGGGCCGGCGAGATCGGATTGGGGCCAATGGCAGCGTCTGGACTGCAATGGTGATGGGCGGCATCGGGGCTCCCCCTGCGATGCAATTCAAGATCGGCAACGGAACCCCAGCACTCAAGATTAGCAATGGGCCTCCTTCTCCCCCCGACATCAAGAGCACTTCAGATCAGCAACGCAATGCTCAGCCCAAAGCTTCCCCTCTGCAGCTTCCTGTTTCCACCCAGGTAATTCGAGTCTAAGGGAAGATTTGGACTAAGCACCACGATGCCGATCTGAAGTGCTGTTGATGCCGGGAGAGAAGAAGGCCCGTTTCCGATCTTAAGTGTCATCGGGGTGGGGGGGGGCTTTTGCCAAAATCGGAAAGAAAGATGAGAGGGAGAGAGATGGGCATGTGGAGAAAGGTGAGAGGAAGGGAGAGAGATGGGCCTGTGGTGGATGGAGAGATTGAGAGAAGGGGTCAGATTATGGAAGTGGGGAGAAGGGGGAGAGCGAAGACGGCAGATGATGGAAGTGGGGAGAAGGGGGAGAGAGAAGAGGGCAGATGATGGAAGTGGGGAAAAGGGGGAGAGAGAAGAGGGCAGATGATGGAAGTGGGGAGAAGGGGGAGAGAGAAGAGGGCAGATGATGGAAGTGGGGAGAAGGGGGAGAGAGAAGAGGGCAGATGATGGAAGTGGGGAGAAGGGAAAGCAAATGCTGAATGGAAGTGGTGAAAGAGAACACATACTGGATGGAAGGAGGGATAAAGAAAAAGGACATATGCTGGATGGGGGAAGAAGATAGAGTTAGTGAGATAGTGGAGGGGTGAAGGAAAGGGGTAGCATGCTGTGGGTAGACACAGTGAAAAGAGGGAAACTGAGAACTGCATAGTAAGAAATAATTTAATTTAGACGGAGGCAGAAAATAAAGAAGGAAGACTAGAGAAGAAAAGGAAAGAGAAGAGAGAGGAGAGAGGAGAGAGAGATGCCAGAGAACAGATAAGGAGACAGAGATATCAGATCTGAGCGGAGGAAATGAGTAGAGAGAGGTGCTAAAAGCCACAGGGGGGAGAGAAAGAGAGATGAAAGGAGAAAGATGCCAGACCATGGGGGAACAGAGGGAAGATGATGGATGCCAGACCAAAGGGGGGGGGAGTCTAGAGTAGAGAGTTGCGCGGGGACAGAAATCCCACCCGTCCCCGCCAAAGTCCCACCCGTCCCCGTGAGGAATCCCTCCGTCCCTACCCGCCCCCGCGAGGAATCCCCTCCATCCCTGCCAGTCCCCACAAGGAATCCCCTACCTCCCCGCCCCGTCCCTATAAACTTCAGAAATAGTTATTTCAGTTAATTATGCTACTGAATTAAAGGCTCTGGTAGAAACCCATTTAAAAATAAGCAAAAAGACTATTAATTTGGAAATATTAATTGGGAAGAATACATACTTTGTAAACGGGTTTCTACTAGAGCCTCTAATGTTTATAAATTTTTATAAACACAACTAATATACTATTTTATCCTGAAGAAAAAAAAAAATGAATTTTTTTTCCTACCTTTGTTGCCTGGTTTCTGCTTTTCTCATGTTCTCATTCAATTCCTTCCATCCACTGTCTCTCTTCTCTCTGAGTCTTCCATTTGCTCTGTTACTGTGCCTCTCCCTTTCTGCCCCCTTCCAAATTGGTCTGGCACCCATCTTCTTCCCTCCGCTCCCCCCATAGTCTGGCATCTCTGTCTTCTTCCCTGCCAGCGTCTTCTCCCCACTCTCTCTTCCCCATTTCCTTTCAGCGTCCTTCTCCCCCTCCCATCTTCCCCATGTCCTGTCAGCATCCTTCTCCCCCCTCTGTCTTCCACATGTGCTTTCAGTGTCCTTCTCCCCCTGTATTCCCCATGTCCTTTCAGCGTCCTTCTCCCCCCTCCCATCCTCCCCATGTCCTTTCAGCGTCCTTCTCCACCCCTTTGTCTTCCCCATGTCCTTTCAGCGTCCTTCTCCCCCCCTCTGTCTTCCCCATGTCCTTTCAGCGTCCTTCTCTACTCCTGTCTTCCCCATGTCCTTTCAGCGTCCTTCTCCCCCCCCATCTTCCCATATCCTTTCAGCGTCCTTTGTCTTCCCCATGTCCTTTCAGGGTCCTTCTCCCCCCTCTGTCTTCCCCATGTGCTTTCAGCATCCTTCTCCACCCCTTTGTCTTCCCCAGTGCTTTCAGCGTCCTTCTCCCCCTGCAGTTTTACCCATTTCCCTTAAGCATCTTTTCTTCTCCACTCCACCTTTCCTCCCTTTCTCCCTCCCTGCCCCTTACCTTTGTGGCCCTTCCCCACCCGACCGACAACAGAACAGGCCCCGGTCGGACAAACCTCCCTGCCCTGTAGCCTAAATTACCTTCTTACAGCAGCTGGCCGGGCCTGTTGTCGGTCGATCGGGGGAAGCGCCACAAAGGTAAGGGGACCTGACCGTCTGTGCACACTCCCCCCCCCATGGCTGCACCCGGGGCGGACCGCCCTCCGCTTTGGTACTCCACTGCCTTCTCCCTACCTGTCCTGCCGCATATAGCCGACCGGAAGTCTTCCCGATGTCAGCGCTGACGTCGGAGGAAGGGAGGGCTTTGCTTAAGCCCTCCCTCCAACGTCAGCACTGACATCGGGGAAGACTTCCGATTGGCTATGTGTGCTGCAGCAGGACAGGCAGAAAATGGAAGACGAGGCCTCGCAGCAGAGCAGGTAGGAAAGGCATTGAACCCCGCGGGATCCCCGAGAGCACGAGGGGCGTCCCCACGGGATCCCCGCAACCCTAGGGGGACCCGCGGGATTCCTGTTGTCCTCGTTCCCATGCAGCTCTCTGGTCTAGAGGAGAGATGGCAAGGGGGTCAGACAGTGGATGGAACGGGCAGATGCTGGATTGAAGAGACAGGGCAGATGCTGGAAGGAAAAGAGTGAAAAGAAGATGAAAGCAAAAACCAGAGACAACAAAAGGTAGAAAAAAATAATTTTATTTCTATTTTGTCATTAGAATATATCAGGTTTGAACAATATATCCTGCTAGAGACATAACTGGAGACTGCAAAGCCCAGGCAGTGCATCTTTAGCTTCCAGCTGGCTTAGGGCTCTCTCTAACCAGGGGGCACTCCCCTAAAACTATTCCTGTCATGTGTGATTGCAGTATTCTGTTAGCATGATATTTCTGTGTAGCATTCTGTAATAATTTGGCTTGTTCAGTTTTCTTGATAGTAGAGGGGATATATGTGAAGGGGAGGGGGACAGGGGTTTTATTGGTCCTTGCTCTGTATATTTATATTTATAAAATAACAATTGTACAAAATATTGTTTCTTTTTATACTTTAATAAAATACGTTCAATATAAAACCATAACTGAGACTTGTGCGGATGGGATCAGATGGTTTGCGGGGACTGAGCTCGCAGAGACGGGGCGGAAATGTTTTTTAAAAAAAAATTTCAGTCGTAGTAGTTTGCTGGTCCACAAAATAATTCTTTTATTTCTGCTGGTCCACAGGTGTAAAAAGGTTGAAGAACACTGCTCTAAAGCACTGCCTTGCATAGCACGAAGGATTTGCTGTTAATGTAGAATCTAACAAAATGGAGCAAGAAGAGGGGCGTGGCTTAACGCGATCACGAATGGAAGCGTAATCGCAAAGCTCCTCTACAACTAGGCACAGAATATTAAAAAAAAATTTTCCTTCTAAAAAAATTTCATCAAAAAAATAATTACTAAAGAAGCTGAACATAAGACAATTGAAAATATCCTCTTTTACTAAAGCTGAAGCGAAGCTGAGGTAGTGTGAGCTGAAAAGGCAGAGTGCCGTTTTTTTTTTCTCAACGGTTTTATGAGACTTGACTGCAGCGCCGAGAAAGTGAAGCGTGTGAGTAAACAAAAGACAGAGCTAGAGGCACAGATACAGAGGATGATTGTGTCATGATATTGTTTAACATAATATATGAAAAATAAACCGATGAATGTTGCCAGCCTTCGACGAAACTGAAGAGGCTTGGGAGAGAAAAAGCTGAGAGAGGAATGGCGGCGAATTGAATGGTGAGGCGCTGAAAACAGATGAAAATCAGTTGCTTGGGAGATTATTGAAATATAAGAAATTTATTGGAGTGAATGTTGCTCTCCTCTATCGTAGCTGTGACCGGGCTTGTGAGAGGAGAGCCGGAAGAAAGGATTGCCGATTTTTTTTTTTTTAGCGCTAAAACGGCATGATATTGAAGATAAGTGACTGACAGAGCTAATAAGATAAATCTGACTAAGACAGTTGGAAACAAACGCTGAACCCTGAGGACAAAGAATCGGAGAAATTTCTTTTCACTAAAACAAAAGAAGATTCAAAAGAATGTTTATTGGAGAGATGATAAAAACTTAAGGTGAATTATACCAGCTTATTATTATGCTTGTTATGCCTAAATATTTCCTCCATGTTGAAATTTGACTAACAGTAAGAAAAAAAAAAAAAGCTGATCTAGTTTTGAGACTACTATTAACTGACTTGAGTGATGGTTTGATTTCTCTTGTTGGTGCTGATTTGGAGCCCTAAGGGTAGAGAACGGAAGATATTAATTTGCCCTTTGATGATTTCTCTTTATGAAGACAAACAATTAAATCAACCCTAGAAGATCAACTAATTGCCTTAAGACACTGAAAAGAACAAAGGCAGTTTATTAAAAATATATTAGTCAACAAAAAGATATTACTTACTTTGATAAAAGACTAATATCTGGAAAAAAAAGAGAAGATAAAACTCTTTACATTAAAAATTAATACTGAATTGAATATTACTTCCCTCTGACAGAGCTGCGATTGGGCTTGTGAGAGAGGAGACAGAGAAAAGGTTCAACGGAAACTTAAAAAAACTGAAACAGCAAGACATTGAGGCAATTGAGAGACGCTGAGAAAAGACAATTGCTTCAAGTTGATCAAATAGGAAAAATAACTCTATAAAGTGTTGCTCTCCTCAATCAGGGCTGCGATTGGGCTTGTGAGAGGAGAAAAAAAAAAAGAAAAAAAAAAAAATAATAATAATTAATTAAGAATTTTTTTTTTTTTTTTTTTTTTTTTCTCAGCGCTGAAAAGGTGTCTCATTAAGAGAGAGAGTGAATGTCAGAAATAGTAAATTAAAATTTCTGAAAGGAATTTACTAATTTGAAAGAGATCTAAAGGAAAGAAATGTTATTGGACTGAATGTTACAGATAACTGAGGAAAAGAAAAGAGCTTAAAAAGAAAATTTCTACTTCAAAAGATAGAACAAAATCTTGGAAGAAAAGAGATTAAAAACCTAAGAATACCAAATCTAAGAGACTAAATACAAGAAATAAGAATAACCAAGAAACAGAAAACAATAACATGGCAAGTACCAGACAAAACAAAAATGAGACTGGTACATCTGCAAAAAGACAGAAACAAGAACAAATAACACCAAGCAAGATACCACTTCCAATCGAAGAATCAGACACATTAAGCAAAGCAGAAGTTATGGAAGAACTAAAACAAATCAAACAAATGCTCAAGGAAACAATAACTAATATGTCGGAAATGAAAGAAGAAATTTTAAATATACATAGACAAATGGAAGTTAACAACAAAAGAACAACTGAACTAGAATCAAAAATGGAAACTATAGAATGTGAATCAAAAAGATGTAAAAACGACAGCCTGGAATTAAATAAATTAAAAGATCAACTAGAGGACTACGAGAATAGAGGAAGAAGAAAAAACATCAAACTTTTTGGAATACAAGAAAATCTAGAGGGGAAAAATACTATCCTTTTCCTTGAAAATTTAATTCCAAAAATACTACAGTTAGACTTGAAACAACCAATTGAAATTGAAAGGGCGCATAGAATCCCAATTAAAAACTTAGAAAACAAAAACAGACCAAGACCAATAATTTTCAAAATGCTGAGATATCAACAAGCACTAGAGATACTAAATGCAGCAAAAAAAGATAAAAACCTAAATTATAAAGGATCAAAATTATGGTTTTTACCAGACTTCGCCAAAAACACAGCAACTAAAAGAAAAAGACTACTAGACATGAGACCACTACTAAAAGAAAAAGGATTTAAATATGGTCTATACTACCCAGCGAAAATGAGAGTGTCATCTGGAGACAAGTCTTTATATTTTGAGGATCCCGAAAAACTAAAAGAGTTTCTCTCTAAACCAGAACCTATGATATTCTAATATAATACATTAAGATGGTTTTGAAGACTCTATGAAAAAATAGAAAATATAACATATCTACTAAGGAAATACAAATTAACATATTGTTAAATGGATAATGATACATTAATAAAATGTTATGGAAAATGATTAAAGATATAAATGATCAATATAGATAGATAGAAGGGAAATTTGTTTAAACATTGAATATTGATTGCCTGGAATGGGGAGAATGTTAGGATTACGATTCCAATGTGTATCCTTAAGCAGCCAATGAATTGGGTGGGAAAGGGAGGGATAAAGAGAATATTTATTAGAATAATTAAGGGAGATACATTAGGGTTAAATATGTGTGTCGTGAAGAAAATCTTTTGGATATTAAATATGAAAGAGGAGAGGAAGAATAAGATAATGAAAAGTATTAAAATATATAATGTCTTTTAAAATATATTCTATTAATGTCAATGGCCTGAATCATGTAATTAAAAGGAAAAAAATATTAACATTTTTAAAAAAACAAAATGCAGATATTTACTGTCTGCAAGAGACCCATCTTAATATGAAGGAATCACAGAAATTATCAGGAGGATGGATAAAGGAATGTTTTTTTGCTCCAGCAGTGGATAAAAAAGCAGGGGTTGCAATTCTTATAAATAAAAAATGTATGGCTAATATAAAGGTAAAAAGTTCAGATCCACATGGAAGATGGATACATATCGATATAAGTATGGGAAATGATACCCTGACGTTATTTAATATATATGCCCCTAATTCGAATCAATCAGAATTTTTCAAAAAACTACAAAATATGTTATTACCACTGGCTGCCTCTAATTTAGTGGTGGCTGGAGATTTTAATGCTGTAATGGATCCATTATTGGATAAAAAACCAGGTAAAAATATTAAATCTTTAGGTCTAGATAATTTAGTTCAAACATGCGATTTGAAGGATATATGGCGTATTCTTCATTTTAATGATCAGGAGTATTCATTTTGTTCACAAGTTCATAAATCATTTTCAAGAATAGATTATATTTTTGTTTCAACAAATAAAGTGCAACAGGTGATTAAAGCCTCCATTGATCCTATTATCATTTCGGATCATGCGGGAATATGGATAGAAATACAATTAGATCAATTAGAAAATAATAGACCTCTTTGGAGATTTGATAATGCATTGCTTGTGGATGACAAATTTTTGGAAAATTTTAAAACACAAATTAATGAATTTTTTCAAACAAATTTAGTGGAAGATACATCTATAGAGAATGTATGGGATGCATTTAAAGCAACTATGAGGGGTAATATTATATCATATTCAGCTTTTATTAGGAAACAGATCAAAAAACAATATATAGAATTAGAAAAAGAAATAAAAATATTAGAAGCTAAATTGATAAGTAAATGGGAATATGAAGTTTTACAAGCTCTTTTGAAAACAAAAGGTAAATATAATGAATTAACTTCAAAAATGATAAGAAAAGATTTGTTTTCCAAGCAAACAGTGTATTATGGAAATTCTAATAAGGCGGGAAAATTATTGGCAAATTATCTTAAGGCAAAAAAAAGGAGAACTAATATTAATGGAATAAAAGATGATAATGGTATAATAACAAATCAAACAAATATAATTTTAAAACAATTTTTAAACTTTTATAAGGATCTATATTCTTCCGAACCTTATTTGGAGAAACAAAAAGATGGAAAAAAATTTTTAGATTTAATTAATGGACCTAAGATTCCTGATCATATAAAACGAAGTTTAGAAGAACCTATATCATTAAAAGAATTAGAAACAGCATTGAGATCTCTTAGAGTTGGATCCGCTCCAGGTGGTGATGGTTACACAGTAGAATTTTATAAAACATTTCAAAATATCCTCTCCCCACATTTATTAAAATTATATCAGACACAACTTATAAAAGGTAATATAAAAGGTACTATGGCTGAATCAATAATAATTGTTTTGCCTAAGCCAAATAAAGATCCTACTTTGGTTTCAAACTACAGGCCTATATCTTTGATAAACGTTGATAACAAACTTTTGGCGAAAATTTTGGCTTTGAGATTAGCCAAAGCTCTCCCACATATTATAGATATGCATCAAACGGGTTTCGTTGCTAAAAGACATTCCTCCAATAACTCTAGACTATTATTTCACATGCTAAACTTATCAAAAAAAATGGAGGAACCGGCTTTTACAGTTTCATTAGATGCTGAAAAAGCATTTGATAGAGTAGAATGGAATTTTATGTATCAGGCTTTAGAATGGTTTGGTATAGGTTCTGGATTTATACAAATGGTAAAAACTTTGTATAGCTTCCCAATTGCAAGACTAAATATTAATAATAAGATATCTGATGGTTTTCAATTACAGAGGGGAGTTAGACAAGGCTGTCCGTTATCTCCTTTGTTATTTGATATTGTATTAGAACCCTTATTGTTAGCAATACAGCAAACAAGGGAGATACAAGGTATTCCATATTCAGATATGGAATATAAAATTTCGGCTTATGCGGATGATATTTTGCTTTATTTGAGAAACCCAGAGTCTACCTTATCTTCTTTATTGGAATTAATTGATAAGTTTGGCAAATTTTCAGGTTATAAAATTAATTGGAATAAATCTGAAATTATACCCTTGAATGTTTACTGTGTAAAAGGATTATTTGATACTTTTCCATTCATATGGAAAGAAGAAGGATTTAAATATCTAGGCATTCAAGTAAAAAAAACAATTGAAGATACTGTAAAAGAAAATGAAAAATATGTATTAAAAAAAGTTACGGAGTTATGTGAGCAATGGAACCCATTACATATTTCTTGGTGGGGAAGAGTTCAAACAATTAAAATGATGATGTTGCCTGTGGTTTGCTACCAAATGAGTATGATACCTATTTATTTTCAGGGGTCCTTTTATAAAAAGCTTAATAGAATTTTAACAAAATTTCTTTGGCTTGGTAAAACACCTAGAATAGCTTTAGTAACCTTACAAAAATCAATTAAGGAGGGAGGGGTAAATTTTCCAAATTTCTATAGGTACCATCAAGCCTATATTCTACGTCAGGGTATGTATTGGATCCTCCCAGAACTTATAGATAATGCACCAGATTGGTTATATTTGGAATGGCGCCTTATGTTTCCCCTAAATTTAGTTCATCTACCAAGTATTAATATACCTAAAAGATACAAAGAAAATAAAATAATAATGGATACTTGGAAAACATTGAGATTTATTGATAAATTAACACCCATCCCAATATACAAATCAACTAATCAATCCATATGGATAAACTCCAAGATCAAAATTGGCGGAACTCAAATCCTTTGGAAGAACTGGATTATTGCAGGCATTAGATCTCTAGACGATGTTATTTCAGAAAATAAACTGCTGGATTTTTCACAATTGCAACATAGATTTGGGCTCAATAAAACACAAAGTTTTAAATGGTTGCAATTGAAGCAGGCCATTCAGGTAGGGTTCCCTGAATGGAAAACATTGAACAGTCAATATAGTTTAAAGTTCTTATGCTTTAAAACAGACTTCCTAGGACATCAAGCCGCAATGTGGTATAAATTAATATCTGGATATTTGAATAAAAAACCAAAAAATGGTCTGAGAGACATTTGGAGCATTGAGATTGGACATCAGATTGATGCATCTCAATGGCCACTAATTTGGTCTTGGAGAATGGGATGTACAGTATCAGCATCTATGAGGCAGACTTGGTTCTTTTTATTGCATAGAGCTTTTTGGACCCCTACACGTTTGCAAAAATTAGATAGTTCTAAGTCAAATAAATGCTGGCACTGTAATCTAAAACCAGGGACATTAGATCATTTATTATATCATTGTCCCTATATTAAAACTTTTTGGAATTCAATTTGGCCACAAATTAACAAATTAATGGAAAATCATATTGCAATATCATATGATACAATTTTATTTGGAATGATGATGAGAAAAAAAAGTCAAATTTCACCAGAAAATAATAAGCTTTTATTAATTATGACAGGGGTTGCCATTCAACATATAACTAACAACTGGAAAAATTACAACAACCTAAATTATACATTTTGGTGGAACACAATATGTCATATTTTTAAAATGGAAAGAACAATTGCAATACAAAGGGGGACATATACAAAATTTATAAAAATATGGGGGCCATTGACAAAATACTGTAATGAATAAATAATAGAATACTTTTTCTTCTTTTCTTCTTTTAGAGATTTTTATTTATGACACACATATAGGGGGGATAAGGAAAATAATTTATACATAATATATTATAATAAATGATACAAAATGTAACGAATGAATAAAAGGTAATAAAAGGGTGGGGGGAGGGAAATGGGATAAAATTTGTTTAGATTATATGGTATTAGATATAAAAAAGTTATTCAATATGTATCAATTGTATTCTAATATATTGTATACTTTTTATATAAAATTTGAAAATTAAAATATTATATTAAAGTAAGGAAAGGGAGGGGGAGGGTGAGGGGGAAAATCAAATTCAGATATATAATGTATTAGATATAAAAGTGAAAAAATGCATTTATCAATTGTAATTTATTATTATGTACACTTTATGAAAAATTAGAAAATAAAAAATAATGGAAAAAAAAAAAAAAAAAAAAATGGAGCAAGAAAGCAAAAAGGTAGCAAACGAGTTTCAAGCTAAACAAATGAAATGTACTGTACATGGGAAGCACAACATTCTCATATGTGATGGATTTTTTGTTTGATGTGGGGCCAGCTTAACCAATTAGGCAGATTACCTAATAGACTAAGGAGGAGTAGAGCAGCCACATTCCAAGAAAAACAATAGGTCCTGGCAGCTACTCAAATTTGAACCCTATCTGGCAGTGCTGTGGAGTCAGTATATCAAAACTTTGACTCCTCTATTTTTTTTAAATGCCTGACTTCAAATGATATTAGGCTTTAAATTTATTTTCTTTAGATCAGGGTCAGAAAAAAGTTATACAGTATATGGAATATAAAATGATAAATGTATCATATCATTTTTAAAATATTTTATTTTAAAGCTGAATTCTTAGTTGGTATAATTTTACTGACCAACTCTACCCCAAATTGCTTCCAACTCCAGCACCCTGCTATCTAGGTGGCCCTTTTAGCAAAAAGTGGTCTTCCCTTGTGCAAGTTTTCCCCCCTGCTCACTAAGGCCATTTTTGCTGCAGCCATAAAATGGCTGGGATTTTCCATTTTTAAAAAAAAATATGGCCATTTTTAAAAAAAAGTTACCGTGTGAGCACTTACCGCCACCCATTTTGTAGGTGGTAAGGGCTCACTCGGTAATCCTGAACTAACTGATTAGCAAAAGTAACGCGCACTCTCCAGCCCCTGATATGCTCCCTTCAAAAGAAACAAAATAGAAACATTTTTAGCTTACGATTAACACATACAAAATTGGCACTTACTGCAAGATACCCGAGTGTGCTCTGTGATACACCATTTTAAGCAATGTCAGGTGCATGTTGGCACCTAATGCAGCTTACTGAAAGGGCCCTTGGGTGATGCATAATGTCCCCCACCTTACACCAAACAGTTATTAAGGGACCCTTTTACAAAGCCACCGTAGTGATGTTGCCGCAGTAAATGCATCAAAGCCCACAGGAATTGAATGAGCTTTGTAAAAGAGGCCCTACATAATCCTCATGGTCACCATTCCAAAAGTTCAATCAATTTCTGAACATTTTCAATCAATTCTGAACATTTTCAATCAATCAATCAATTTCTGAACATTTTCAATGTTTGCAAGCCCTCTAGAAAGGGATTGCTACCGACTGCCAAGGAAGCTTTCGAACCCGAGACTTTTTCCACAGAAGATTGCTCTCATTGATTGCCCAGCTCTTTCCAGGTTGAAACCCCCCCAAATATGGCTGTTTCTGTGTTTTCTCACTAAAACCTTGCTGGTGCTTAAAATAGATTGGTATAACAAAGACATCAGGGAACAAGACTGAACAAATGTGTTTCCTAGCTTTGGGTGCCCCTGGGCCAATACTGCTAAATATATGTCTGCTAGGCATGAATTTCCAGTTACGATATAGCATTGCTGGAAATTTCCTCCAGGTGCTCTGGTACCATTCGAATAGTCAGCAGCACTGAATGACAGCAGTTATATGCATAACAATGATATTTGGCCACTGTGAGGGTAATTCTACTGAAGAAGGAAGTGCTTTATTTTAGGCACTAAGATCTGGGGCCTATTCTATGCAGAAAATTAAAACCACCTTTTTCCTTTATAGAACACGAGTATGAGGGGCCAAAAATGATGAGGTAAGGTGTATGTGTTAAGGTGTGATTACTTAACATCAACCACAGAATGGGGGTAAATGCACACGTCTAGACTGAAAAGGAAAACAGATTACCGCTTACCTCATCAGTCATGTTGAAGCATTATTTGAAACTGATGCAAACTCTTTTTGGTTTGACCAATGTACAGGACAGCACAATAGTCTACTTGTGATACATGGCATGCACCACTGTGGTCAGACTCGTCTTTTCAATACAGTGGTGCCTCACACAACGAACTTAATTCGTTCCAGGAGCAAGTTTGTTATGCGAAAAGTTCGTTATGTGAAACGCGTTTTCCCATAACAATACATGTTAAAAAAAATTATTCGTTCTGCAGCATAAAATATGCTAAGATGACATAAAAAAAGATAAATTTGTCAAAATGGTGAAAATGGTGGTCTTGCTGAGGCCAAACTCTTTGACGAGGTCACACTGTTTTACCCCACATTCACTCCTTCTAATTATTTCCCGTTTCATTTCAACAGAAATCACCTTCCTGCTTTTTTTAGAAGCCATGATATATAAAAAATATTGAGTTTATCTTAAAAGGACGACTGTATACAGTGAGAGAGGGCAGAGTCTCAGCGGCAAAAACTGGGACTTAACTTTTCTTTTTTTTTTTTTTTTTCTAGCATCGGGGAAGCGGCGAGAGTAGCTCCGCCCCCCCCCCCAACGCATCAGCAGTAGGCGCCGGGCCCCTCCATAAAAGGAGGCGAGCCGACGGTCCGCCACTGCACAGGGAGCCAGGCGAAGGGCTGTGAGAGAGGGCAGTTAAGCGCAGTGACTAACGACTGCCTGCAGTGCCTGCGCGGAAGGATGCAATACATCGGCAGCTCGGGCGACTTCGTTGTGTGAAACGAAGTTCGTTGTATGAATCAAGACATGAAGTTCGTTGTGTGCAGCGTTCGCTGTGCGAGGCGTTCGTTGTGCGAGGCACCACTGTATGTTCAAATATATTTTATTGAGCAATCATGAAAGACAACAGAATGCCACAACAAGAACAAAACCAGCTCAAAAGAGTTTAAAGTAGTCCCCCCAATTAGCCTCCCTCCCCACCACCCAACCCAAGCCACCCCTCCCCCTCCCAATCCCACCCCTGGATCCTCCTTCCAATTACCAAAAATAAATAAAGAATAAACATCACACAAAGTAAGCAAAGAATTAGCAGTACAAAAAGCCTCAATTAAGTATCCGGCTACGAGCCAGCGGGGTCAAAGTAGTCCAGAAGGGTTCCCAAGTAGTCTGGAAAATGCGGCCCTGACGAGAGGACAAATCAGCCACATCCCTTCGCTCCCACATCAAGAGAGCAATCATGCGGCTCCTCCAAAGGGAATAGTCCGGAGCTTCAACTTCCAGCCATTTCAGCAAGATGCATTTCAAAGCAATCAGGATAGACCACTTGAGGAAAGCCGCAACCCCTCTGGAACGTGGAAAGTAGTGAGGAATAGTCCCAAACAAGATCAAAGGGGAACTGCGGATGGTAACATGCCAAAGAGTCTCAACGAAAGCAAAGATAGCAGTCCAAAAATGCTGTACCTGAGGACAAGTCCAAAACATGTGTCCCAAACTGGCTTCCGGAGCCCGACAACGAAGGCAGGCAGCGGTTAAACGAAAATGAGCCAAATAAGCTGTTTTAGGAGAGATAAATAAACGAAAAATCAATTTAAAATGTTGCTCCCAAAAGGTGGTATATTTTCTAAATGCTGGCAGACGTCGGACAGCCTGCAGGAGTATGTCCGAAGGCAAGTCTACAGCAAGATCGCAAGACCAAGCATCTCGCAGCCGAGAATGGTCAAACAAAGGGCATTCATCCTTCAAGTGGCGATGATGGAACTTGAGAGGGACCGGCTCCTGCGAACCAATGGTAAAGGCCGTAGACAACGACTCCTGGCATGAGGCTTGTAAGGAACTAGGAGGTAAGGAAGAAATGTAATGATGGATTTGCATGTAAGCAAAAAAATCAGAAGGGGGAATATCAAATTCTGTTCGCAATTGAGCAAAAGATTTAGGTGTACCATCATCATTAACCAAATGAAATAGATAGTGAATGCCCTTTGCTCCCCACCGAACAAAACTCGGCCCATCAATCCCAGGCAGAAAAGAACCATTGAAGCGAAGAGGTAGAAAGGGAGAGACAGAGGAAGAAAGAGTGTGAAATTTACAGACCCAACGCCAAACCTTCTTCAAGGGTCGATGCAATACTTTCATAGAAAGAGATTCAGGTAGAAGAGAAGGGACAGAATGCAGATAGGCACTAAAGTGAGCAGAAGAAAAACAGGAAAGTTCTAGAGAAGTGTTAGTGAAAGCTGAAGTACCCCTAAAGAGGTCATTAATATGTCGCATGCCACAACCAATCGTCAAATAACGAATATTCAATAAGCCCAAACCCCCTCTATACCAGGGAGTCGCCGCCCGCTTATAAGACAAACGTGGTCTCTTACCCGCCCAAAGAAATTTCTGTACTAGGCGCTCTATTCTACGCTCATCACGATAAGTCAAATAAAGGGGGAGGACCTGAAAAACATAAAGCCAACAGGGAACTAAGAGCATGTTATACAAGTGTACCCGGCCCAAAAGCGAGAAAGGAAGAGATTCCCAGAGGTGCAACTTATTATGTAAAGCTTGAAACAGCGGCGTGACATTTAACCTGTACAAATCAGATAAATCTAACGGAATCGTAACCCCTAAATACCGTAAAGTGGAATCAGCCCAGCGGAGAGGAAACTCACCCCTCCAGGAAGTGCGTAAATCCGGCGGAAAAGGTAAGGCCATGGATTTATCTAAATTAAGAGACAGCCCTGAATAAAACCCAAATTCAGAAATGAGATCCAGAGCTGCCGGGAGAGAATCTTCAGGGTGGGTAAGAATTAGGAACAGATCATCTGCATACGCCAGAGTCTTAAGTTCAAAATCTCCAACTGAGAGACCTCGAACCTCCGCGAATCCCCGAAGAGTGCATAACAAGGGTTCCAAAGAAAGAAGAAACAGAAGAGGGGAAAGAGGGCAACCCTGTCGGGTTCCACGAAGAATAGGGAAAGAATCCGAGCGGGTCCCATTAACCAGCAAAGAAGCATGCGGATTAGAGTAAAGAGAACTTACCGCATCTAAAAAGAATCCCCCGAGCCCCACATACTCCAAGGTACGAAACATAAACGACCAATGAATACTATCAAACGCCTTGGAGGCATCTAGGCTAACAAATAAGGTCGGAATTTGGCGAGATTGGCACTGGGCAAGAGCAAAAAGGACCTTACGGACATTGTGTACAGACTGACGGCCCCGAACAAAGCCAACCTGATCCTCATGTATAAGCTGTGGTAAATGAGGAGCAAGACGATCCGCCAGCATGCGTGCAAAGAGCTTGAGGTCAACGTTTATTAAAGAAATGGGGCGGTAGGACCCAGGCAAGTCCGCTTCTTTACCCGGCTTCAAGAGTAAGGTAATAAGGGCCTCATTCGCAAAGCGCGGAAAGGAACCCCGGACAACAGCTTCATTAAAATATGCCAACAAAGGTCCAGAAAGAGAAGGAGAAAGGATCCGATAGAAGTCACCCGAGAACCCATCTGGGCCAGGCGCCCGATCAGAGCGAAGCGATTTAATAGCTGATTCCAATTCAGCTGCCCGGAACGGACTATTAAGCGAAGAAACCGAAGCCTCCGACAAACGAGGGAGCCCAGAAGAGTGAAGATAGTCTGTCACCATCTCCAAAGAAGCATCTTCCGAAGCGTCATATAATCGACGAAAAAAATCAAATAAAACCCCGGAGATTTCAGAAGTCTGGGACACCACTCCACCACCCTTGGTCCGTAAAGTCAAAATTGGTTTCCTCCCAGTCTTAGCGTTAACCAAACGAGCCATAAGGCGGCCGGGTTTATTCCCATAGCGATGAAAACGATGCTGGTAAAAGGCTTTACATTTTTGAAAACGAGAATGAAGAAGAGAGTTCAAGGCCACCTGGGTAGACAGATAACAGTCACGAGTCTCCTGGGAAGGGTGAAGAGAAAAGGACCGCTTCGCCAAACGCAAGGCCCGTTCGAGAGTAACAATCCCCTGGTTAATACGCCTGGAACGGGCACACAGAAATGAAATGATATGACCTCGAATCACCGTCTTCCCAGCCTCCCAAAACAAAATAGGATCATCCAAGTGGGAAGCATTATTCGCGGAATAGTCATCCCATTGGGCCTGCAAAAAGGTACGAAATTCCGTATCCTGAGCAAGATAGAAGGGAAACCGCCAGAACGACGCTCGGAGGTATGAAGAATCCAGGAAAACATCTATCCATATAGGGGCATGATCCGATATAGACAGAGGTCCTATCTCAGCCGATTGAACGGAAGGAAACAAAGAGGAAGACAAGAAGATATAATCCAAGCGAGACCAAGAGCCATGGGCACGAGAAAGATGAGTGTAATCACGGACTTCAGGGTGCAGGAGGCGCCAAGGGTCCACAACCGAAAGAGAGTCACAAAAATCCGAAAGAAGGTGACCCTTAGAACCCAAGGAAGAAACAGGAGATCCGGATTTATCCTGATCAGGAGCCATGACCAGGTTAAAATCACCCAGGAGAAATAGAGGATCACCAGGGAAACGAGAACAAAGTTGGAGCAACCGCTGCAAGAAGGCTGATTCACCAGAATTGGGGCCATAGACCACTAACAAAAGATATGAGCGCCCACCCAAGGTAAGACGTAAGAGCAGGGATCTGCCGTCGGGCTCCTTATCCAGAACCTGGACACCAATGGGAGAAGATTTGCGGACCAACACAGCAATGCCCCCATGACGGCCCGATGAGGAAGCAAAATACACCTCTCCCACCCAGGACCGACGCAACTTAAGATGTTCAGCATCGGTTAGTCTAGTTTCTTGTAGACATGCAATATCTGAGTGATATCGTTGTAGAGCTGCAAGTATTTTGGATCTCTTAACAGGCGACGTAATCCCCCCTACGTTCCAAGATGTAAGTCGAAAAGGGGTACTCACAGCGGAAAGGCAGGAAAGATACAAGAAAAGAAAAAGGAATTCAAAAGAAAACTACCCCAAGGGCCCAGCCCCCCCCAGAGTAGCAGTGACCACCAAAGAAAAACAATGCAACAAATATGGAGCAAAAGATCACAGCAAAATTGAGGCAAACCCTGTGAAGGAGGACCCCCCACCCCCAAATACCAACCCCCACCCTCCCCAACCCACCCCCCGTTCCCCAAACCCCCCCCCACCCCCCAGAAACAAACCCTCCAAGAACCCTTCCAGAAAGAAACCCTCGTCCCACACACGTGGAACAAAGATAGAGTCACTAAGATGCAGGTAGGGCCCCAAATCCCTCAAACCCATCCCCATCACAGACAAACAGAACATCCCATCCATCCATCACACACTCCGAAGGGGCCAGAGGAGAGCAAAGCAAAGAAACAAAAGAACCCCAAAACCCAGGGAGTAACACAGTCCAATGCCAGCTGGCCTAAAGGAGCACCAAGATGCCTCCCAAGGGGCGTGTAATCCAAACAATCAGAATACGGTCAACCCCACTGGCACAATGCGAAAAGTGAACAAACACCAACCCCCAGGCACACAAACACTCTCCCCCAGCACTCATACCCAGCAATACTCACACTCGTCTGCCCCAAACAAACTTAGCTCCCACAAACAGACGCCCATCCACCAAAAGAAGCAGACCCCCGACTCAGGCAGGAAACCAACACCCCCCCATGTACACAATACCCATTAACCCTTTAAGAACATCCACACCTACCAAGGACACCTAAAAATGCCCTAAACAGAAACAGAAAAAGTACAAAACAGCAAAACCAGGCACACATCTCCAGAATGACCAGTTACAGTAAAACAGAAAATACAACAAGAATGGGCCAAAAACCAGCCCAAACTCTGTGTGAAAAGGAACAGTCAGAGTCCAAGAGGCCAAAAGGCCAAAAGGAAGCAATCTGGAACAATGCTCAAAGGGCTAACAATGGCCCAAACAGAGGAAAGCCACTCAAATGTGGGAGAATAGCACCAATCAACTATTCTGCTACAGAACTCAGGTGGCCGAAGAGGGTCCCGCTTCTCCCGGTAGGGAATCCAGGTAGTTCTGCGCCTCCTCTGCTGTAGCAAAAACCTGCCATCCTGTAGAAGTCCAAACTTTTAATTGCGCCGGGTAGAGGAGTTGAAATCGATGCTTCCGATCAAACAAAGCAGAGCACACTCGGGAGAAGCGCCGCCTGCGCTCCTGCAGCGCCGGAGAGTAATCTTGGAACAGGCGAACCGGTACTCCATCATACTGAAGCGTATTCCGCTTTTGTCGGTATTGCTTCATCAACTCAGCCTTCACGGCTGAGTTGTGGATCTTAAAGATGGTGACCCGAGCTCGATCACTGCCATCAAATCGCCGGCCCAGGCGGTGCGCCCGATCGAGTTGCAAGGGGCCCACACCAGCTGGAAGAGGGAACTCCGTCCGGAGCCAGGACTCCAAAGCAGCGAGCAGGCGGGATTCAGGAACCGCTTCAGGGAGGCCAATCAAGCGCAAGTTGTCTCTTCTTGAGCGGTTTTCAAGATCTTCCAGCTTGTCCGCTTGCCGCTTTAATTGCGCCTGCATCGCCGCCAGATCCACAGAGGAAGCAGATTGGGCATCCTCCACCTGTGAGACCCGGTGCTCCAGCTCGCCTGTTCGCCGCGTGGTCTCCCCCAAAAGAGTCTCCAACGATGTTAATTGACCAGACAGTTGGTCAAATCGGGAATCCAAGGCCCGCACGACCGAGGCAGACAGTGCAGCTATGTGAGCCTCCGACAAGGGGAGCGCGGAACCGGAGTCACCCGCCGCCATCTTGAGGTCCGGCCGCGCCGATCTGGTCTCCCTGTCTCTTGTTGAACGGCACGATTTGCTGCTCATGGCCGGGCTAGGCACAACGGGAGACCTGTCCATGCACACCCCCGACCGGGCAGGTAAGATCCGAGCCTGAAAATTCGTAGGAACAGGTTCAGAGGGACCCGGGGCCCCGGAGCACGAGCAAGGCACGTCCCGCTCGGCTCAACACATCACGTGACTCGAGGCACCACTGTATATTGAGAGTTATTTCATATGTAGCTGCTGCAGATGGGACAATTTTTTATTTATGTATTCAGTTTTGTATACCGTTCTCCCAGGGGAGCTCAGAATGGTTTACATAAATTTATTCAGGTACTCATGCATTTTTCCCTGTCTGTCTCAGTAAGGCTCACAATCTATCTAATTTACCTGAGGCAATGGGGGGGGATTAAATATCTTGCCAGGGTCACAAGGAACAGCGTGAGTTTGCACCCACAATCTCAGGGTGCTGAGGCTGTAGTTCTAACCACTATGCGGCATTCTCAGATATAATATGGTAAAAGATAGCATGGCAAACATTGACAAAGATGGTAAAAACAGTATGATAAAACATGGTATGGCGACACATAGCATGGTGAGCATAGCTCAGCAAAATATTAGCACGGCAAACATTGTATTACAAAGTGTGGTTAATATAATATGACATGGCAACAATAGTAAGGCAAGCATGCATGACAAAACATTGCATGGAAGACATGGAATGGCAAACATTGTATGAGAAATTGTAGCATAAAGGTTGTTTGAATTTGAGAGATCAGAGTAAGAAATGAGTCTAGCAATATCACAAGATTCCTGACCTGTGATTTTGGGGGGGAGTTCATACTTCCCAAAAGTAGTCAGGTATTTGTCGTCTTTTGTGACATACAGTATACAAAGAATCTGTTATGCTTGGGTTCAGGCAGAGTGTTTTTTGCCCATTCCCGAGTTGCGATTAGACAGGCAGGCAGTTTGCTCAAAGCTGTGGGTAGATCTGATTCAGTGGGTAAGAGTAGTTGCACATCAGCTTAGATATGAAATTGTGTGTCCATCGACCAAAGCAGCTCAGCTAGAAGTTTGAAGTAGATGAGAGATGGTATGGATCCCTGTGGTACCCCGCAGTTCAGTGCCCACGGTAATGATGTACTGTTGCTGAACAGATTCAATTGTTGTCTGACAAACAGAATTTGAACCATGCAAATACTGTGCCACTGATATCTGTTTCTGCCAGCCTTTTAAACATAATATTGACAGACAGTTGTTTTTCCCTGCTTCCTGTTACAGCTGGTATAAAGCCCGTCTCCCTGCTCATTGATGTAATACATGGCAAACTGATTGTTTGGATCAAGATAATTTTGTCAGATCTCTGAAAGTTTTCAGAGCCTTCCAAATGGCTTGTAGTTCAAGACTGATTTGATGCTGACTCTCCTGGGCAGACCATCTAACTCGAGTGCGGAGCCCACCCTTTTATATGCACTCCCCATTCCAGCTTGGAAGCATCTTCCATTAGGACCTTGTGGAACTGAGGAATTTGGAATGGTGCTTCGAAGTAGCCTTCAAGACAGAATCTTTCAAAGAAGGTATGATAGTTACAGTTAAAGTTAAATTCTGTAATTTATATTATCCCCTTCTTTTTTGTTGGGCTTTTCGGAGACCTTTACTCTCCCAGGACGGGGAACCCTCGCTTGGATTCAAAAAATGTGTCTCTTGGGCTGCAAAGTGATTCTGCAGGTTTGGACCACTTCCTCTGCCCCTTTTTATTGGGCTTGGCGAGCTCATATTGCTAGACTGATTGCTTGGGAAGTGCAAGATGCGCGCCATACATTTAAACAGCGGAAGCTTTTCTTACTTATCTGGAATCCATATTTGCAATCCCTGCCCCACAGAGCGTGTAGTCATCTTTTGAACGTTAGGTGATGCGTCCCTATAGGGCTACCCAGGTCCCTCTTTCTTTTTCTCTTTCTATCTGGATCTCTTGATTTTGGTGACACTTATCTTTGCTTTTGGTATCCCCTGCACTAGTGTTTTTGGATCAGTGGAGACCCCCACCAGGACATTCAGTTTTTCTGTTGGTCCTGTGTTCCCGGACTTGTGATTGGCTATGATGGGGATGGGGGGGGGGGGGGCTTTGGCTACTTGGTTGTTTATTGTTTTGACACCTGTCTGTATATACCATCTTGGGATTGGGATTTTTTTTTTAATATGTTGCAGTATTTGGGCTCGATGGTATGGGGGGTGCGGGATTATAACTCTTTGTTTGGTTTACCCTTTTCTATTGTATATTCTGTAATGTTCAGGGTTTTCTTGTTGGCTAATAAAAAAGATTTCATTCTAAATAATTTATATTCCGCTATTGCCAAAGGGGATTACATACAAATAATCAAGTTTACGAGAAGCCCCAGGAACAGTCAAAGGAGTTTCAAGATTTTTATAAAAAGTGTCCCTTAGAATATCATGAAGGGGGAGCTTAAGAAACTCCTTAGGTGGCTGCTCATAATATAATGCATCTAAAAATGCTTAAGATTTCTTTGAATCAACCTCCAGAGGGATAAAAAGAGTCTCTGACATTTCCCTCAAAAATTTGGAGAAAGATGTCTGTTCTGGTTTTTGAACAGGCTCTTGAAGGATCTTCATTAGACGAGACCTCATCATCAGTCAAAATAGGCTCTTCAGAATCTTCCCACAGATCCGAGTCCCATGTTGGTGGAAGACGACGTCGAGAACTGGGTGTCGATGGCTTAACATGTTTCATCTTCTTCAATGATTTCCCCGATTTGACCGACATCATCTCGGGAGATGTGTGTGAAGAAGAACGATGTTAAGCTGCATCCGACATCGAACCTTGAAGCAAGCCCGCCGGCACCAAAGAAGGCTTTCGTTCTGGCAGTAGACAACGGTTCCGCAAAAGTTGATGCCGACAACAAGGGCTCAGACCGC